>NC_041392.1:697261404-697288345 GCF_002162155.2 Triticum dicoccoides | reverse complement strand
GGGGGGGGCTTCTTTGGCCACTTTTATTTGGATAACCTCACATGGGACAATGTTCTAATAATGATGGTCATCACACTTTAATTTACTTACAACTCAATATTACAACTCGATATCTAGAACAAAGATATGACTCTATATGAATGCCTCCGGCGGTGTACCGGGATGTGCAATGATCTAGCGTAGCAATGACATCAAAAAACGGACAAGCCATGATAACATAATGCTAGCTATCTTACGATCATGCAAACCAATATGACAATGAATGCTCAAGTCATGTATATGATGATGATGGAAGTTGCATGGCAATATATCTCGGAATGGCTATGGAAATGCCATGATAGGTAGGTATGGTGGCTGTTTTGAGGAAGGTATATGGTGGGTTTATGGTACCGGCGAAAGTTGCGCGGTACTAGAGAGGCTAGCAATGGTGGAATGGTGAGAGTGCGTATAATCCATGGATTCAACATTAGTCATAAAGAACTCACATATTTATTGCAAAAGTTTATTAGCCCTCGAAGCAAAGTACTACTATGCATGCCCCTAGGGGGATAGATTGGTAGGAAAAGACCATCGCTCGTCCCCGACCGCCGCTCATAAGGAAGACAATCAATAAATACCTCATGCTCCAACTTCGTTACATAACGGTTCACCATATGTGCATGTTACGGGAATCACAAACCTCAACACAAGTATTTCTAATAATCCACAACTACCCACTAGCATGACTCTAATATCACCATCTTTATATCGCAAAATTATTGCAAGGAATCAAACATATTATATTCAGTGATCTACAAGTTTTATGTAGGATTTTATGACTAACCATGTGAATGACCAATTCCTGTCATCTCTCTAAATAGATATAAGTGAAGCAAGAGAGTTTAATTCTTTCTACAAAAGATATGCCCACGCTCTAACAAATCTAAGTGAAGCAGAAGATAATTCTACAAATGGCGGTTATCTATGTAAAGAGAAACATGCAATCCAAACTTCAAATGATATAAGTGAAGCACATGAAGCATTCTATAAAGCCATACTCAAAAGATATAAGTGAAGTGCATAGAGCATTCTATAAATCAACCAAGGACTATCTCATACCAGCATGGTGCATAAAAGAAAAATGACAACTAAATGCAAAAGACGCTCCAAGATTGCACATATCGCATGAACGAAACGAATCCGAAAACATATCGATACTTTTTGAAGAAAGAGGGGATGCCTTCCGGGGCATACCCAAGCTTAGACGCTTGAGTCTCCTTGACTATTTACTTGGGGTGCCTCGGGCATCCCCAAGCTTGAGCTCTTGCCTCTCTTCCTTCTTCTCACATCGAGACCTTCTCGATCATCAAACACTTCATCCACACAAATCTTCAACAGAAAACTCGGTAAAATCCGTTAGTATAATAAAGCAAATCACTACCCTAAGTACTGTTGCAAACCAATTCATATTTATTTTTTGCATTGTGTCTACTGTAGTATAACTTTTTCATGGCTTAATCCACTAATATAAATTGATAGTTTCATCAAAATAAGCAAACTATGCATCAAAAACAGAATCTGTCTAAAACAGAACAGTCTGTAATAATTTGAACATTCACCATACTTCTGATACTTGAAACTTATACCAAAATTAGGAAAAATAAACAATTTGTATAGGAAGACAGTGCAAAAAGAATCAGAACCATTTGACGTTCCAACTAAAAATGTAAAATCGTGCACTACAGCCAAAGTTTTTGTCCTCCATCGTACAAACCATCAAGCAAATGTAGACATCCTAAAGGCAAACCTTGGCACATTATTTTTATATTTAAACTTTATAAAAGCACACAACAGAAATAAATGACTCTCTAAAACTTCCGGGTTGTCTCCCTGGCAGCGCTTTCTTTAAAGCCATTAAGCTAGGCATATAATGCTCAAGTAGTGAATCCACCCGGATCCCAAGGTATATCAAAGCCAATTTTAATTAACAATGATTTGTAATTTAGTAGTGAGCACAAAGCAACATATATCATGCAACAACGAAGTCTAACTCTCTTCATATGCATCGGCATGTCATAAAAGAACAATTCATGCACACAAAGTAAAGGCCAATGCATAGTATAAACAGTTTCTTGCAATTTTATCATATTGGAAATATAGAGAGGTGGAGATATAGTTCCTCTCTCATAATAATTGCAAGTAGGAGCAGCAATCACATGCATATTATACTCATCAAAATCATCATGTGTAATAGTAAGACGCAACCCATCAATATAATCCTTAATAAGTGCAAACTTCTCCGATATAGTGTAGACGGGAGAATTCAAAAAGATAATAGGACTATCATGCGTGGATGCAATAACAACAATTTCATGTTTAACATAAGGAACTATAGCAAGTTCATCTTCATAAGCATAATTCATATTGGCATCTTGGCCACAAGCATAGCAAGCATCATCAAAAAGGGATATTTCAAGAGAATCAACGGGATCATAACAATCATCATAGCAACCATCCTTCGGTAAGCACGAAGGGGAATTAAACAATGTATGAGTTGAAGAGTTACTCTCATTAGAAGGTGGTACTAGGAGGCGCTACCTACCGGGGGGCGCAGGTTTGTGAGGAGTCAGCCCGTCATTGACCCGAACCTTCTTTGATGGCATTCGCATGGGCCAGTGATGGTCCATAGGCTCGAGGACCCCGCGGAGGTGGTGCATCACCGTGTCAGTGAGGAGGACGTGCATGTCCGTCGCTACTTGTTTGCGTTGGAGCACAGGTTCTCCAATACCTGACAGGTTCTCCAGGGATCTCACTGGGGCTATGATCATGTGATGGTTCCTTCTCTGTGGGTGTCCACCGCCTGCGCCGATACCCGTCGTGCGCTAGGGTTTTAGTTGTATTAGTGATGTTATATGTATGATACGATTCGGGATGTGTTAGTGATAATATTCAATGATGTACGGATGCATGAAATGATTTACTTTTGCTTATTGAATGCATGCTAATTTGAATACTTATTTATTTTACGATTTGGTTTTGCTTATTGAATGCTCTTGTCAATATGAGTCCTATAAGATATTTTGAAATGTACATCTTGTGTTGCTCAAATAGGATATGTGCTTGCCCAAGTGGCCGGTCATGTTTGCAGGTTACACCTCCGAGTGGCCTATGTTTTGATGGAGTGTTGATTCATTTTCGTTCCGGCAAATTTCAGGCGCTCGATATGTCCTATTTTAGCAAAGGTCATGCCGGATTTTTCCATGAATGTTGGCATGACTTGTGCCAGAATATGTAGGAAATATCGAGTGCCCTGGATTTGTGTGTTGAGTATCCTGGTAGTTGTCTTCGATCGATTTTGAATTAATGTTTCAACTATGAACATAGGAAATGTCTGACGACGAAAAGGATTTCGGTATTTGCAAATACTGCGAAGACGAGCGCAGCCTGTGCGACGGTATCTTCCTAGATGATGATAGGCGCTTCAACATCAAGCTGGGCGAGAACTTCGAAGTGGATACAGTAAGTCAGAACCACAAGTCTTTTTTCGTAATTAAGCATGACATCTGCTTCATTTGCTTCAACTTATAATTTATTTATTTTTACTATTCTACTAGTGTATCCCCTGCCATGCAAGAGTTTTTGTCTTGGATAAGATAGGTTTCAGTCGTACTATGGAGGTAAAGAGAGTTTACTTGAAGACCAACGATGGTTGTATTTTCCACGTAAAATTATACAACGCAGACGACTACACCTATTTTGGATGCAAAACTTGGCAAGCACTATGCAAGACTTATGCATTTGAGCCTGATATGGTTATCAACTTTGATATTCGTCTGAAAGATGATATTGAAGGTAATATCGACATCTGGGTCGATGTGCAGACGCCTCTAGTTATACCATTATGTGAGTTTCTCAACCATATTTATGTCTTTGATATTCTTTATTCAAAAATAGCTGACAACTAATTTCTATTGTCAGCTTATTTCTATTCAAGCAAGCATGTCCAGTGCTTGGTAGACAGGACCTACTACTGTCCCGGCGCTGCACTAAACTGCGAGGAGATAACTCATTATGTTTCATGGCTTGAGGATCTTCATACTGTCAACACAAATTTCTTCCTGCACTTAGAAATGTTAGGATTCAAAACGTGCGACCAATAGTGTTCGTATTGAACTACGGTCACATCTATTTATGAAAGATGGTAAGATTTTTACTATTTGTCCTCAGTGCATCTTTTGAATACATTATTTTTAAGCTAAACTTCATTACTAAGTATGTTACTATATGTTGTTCTTCAACAGGGACTCCCGATGAATGTTGTGCCTCATTGGATCGAGACTAAAGGTACCATGAATATTGTTAGCTTACGGCCAAGATATCCTACAATGCACTTTAGTGCATTCAGGATTTCTAATAGCGAGGAATGCTTAATAGTGAAAGACTGGAGCAAAATTGTGAACGATCGCAGAGAAGTACTACGGGGTAGCTTTCAGAAGCGTGGCCCATGATCAGGAGGCAGGTTCATCTGCATGCTCCAACTTGATGAAGGAGGAGTGCTACACATGTTTTATGTTATTTTACCTGAGAGAGAGCAGCAGGAGTGATTTGCTAGCTAGAAATGAGTTTGAAGATGATGATGTGCTACACTATGACTATGATGATTAAATAGCTAGTGTTGGTGGTAATGACTATGATGATTATTATTAGCTAGTGTTGGTGGTGATTAGATAGCTACCGCAACTAGTGTTAGTGGTGATTAGCTAGCTAAAATGAGTTTGAAGATGATGATGTGCTCCACTATGACTATGATGATTAAATAAATATTGTTGGTGGTAATGACTATGATGGTGATTAAATAGCTTGTGCTGGCGGATTAGATTCAAGTGGAGGCAACATGTGGTGCACATCGAAAGTACTAATAGTCCAAACTAGAACAAGTTTGTATTAGTAGTATACTTTTGACATGCATCATATATTGCCTCCACTTGAACCTAATCCACCTTCATTTGACATACTGTTATGGACATAATGATATAAACCTCATAATTGGCATTGTACCAATATTTGTATAACAGCGTATAAATACACTAAAAAAAATACTAGTAGCGATGGATAGTAAATACGCTGCTACTAGCTAGATTAGTAGCAGCGCGGTAGTGGACAAGCACTGCGACTATGTGTCTTAGCAGTAACGCGTGTCGCACGCACTACTGCTAAGTAATAGTTGTAGCACCTTATTAGTAGTGTGGTTGCCCGCGCTACTAGAGGGCATTAAACCCGCGCTACTATTAGGATTTTCCCTAGTAGTGTTGAAGGCTGTATTGGTTATCAGAGTAGATCTAAAATGGTCTATAGTTAAGTAAAAAATGGTCTGGTTAATTTGAATACTGGATAGCTGCCTGGCAGAAATAAATAAATGAATAAAACCTTAGCACAAAAATGATCTATTCTAATATATGAGGTGCATCATACAACCGCATGTGTAGATCATTTTCATTGTCATTGATCTTCATTGTCATTTATCATATTTGACATGAACGCCTCCTAGATGATCATGGTTTGCAAGCATTCATCATATCTGAAATGAACTAGTGTCTATACAAAACATTGAACAGATCGTATGCAACTTTGATAGGATAGGAGCAAACAAAACGTACCGACTCTTGTTCTGTCATTCCGTCGAATATGTTGAGGGCAGACCGGGTGCCACCGATGCCCGTGCTCATCCGCGCCCGCAAGAGCTGCTACGAGTCACATACATCCACCGCCGGCATCTGCTTGGGCGGAAAGCTCTTGGAATGGTCCAGCCGGCCGTCGGATCCTCCTCCGTCCCAACGCGGTAGGACGGCTTAATCCGCGTGGGTGCTCAGATGGAAGGGGTGTGGGGTTCCAGGCGCGGCGGCTGTGACAGCTGCTCGCCCATGTCCGCACCTCCCCGCGCCGCCGCATCCTCCCTCTCTCGCTGCCGACGTCGCGGCATCTTCCGGGCGACGTTTCGCCTTGCACGACGGAGCCGAAGAAGGGACGCCGACGGACGAGGCGGACTACTTCTCCGTCGCGGCGGTCGGGGACGGGCTGGACGACATCTACGTCGGTGGATCGGGACTGGTGGCGAGGATGAAGAGCAAGAGTGGCGGACGACAAGGGACTCGGGCGCGGGAAAGGTTGGAGGGCGGCGAGAGGAGGAGGATGGGTTTGATGAATTTGGTGCAATTTACGGTGGAGTCGGGCTGTCAGGTCCGACATGGATATCCGCCCCATATTTGAGCTGGATTTCAGAGGTGCAGGCCAGCACTGTCATTTGACGATGTTTAAGGAGCATGTCTGGGTCAAAATTCCATGACCAGTCAGTGACATGACGATCCGCCCGGCCGTTTGAGGAGGGCGCCTGTAGATGCTCCAAGGAGCTAGTGAGCAGTACTACATGCACACCGTCATGCTAAAAAAAAGAACAAGCTAAACAAGTGAGAACTAGTAGGCCATTTTTTTTCCTGTCCGCGCCGGATCCCGGTGGGACCAGGCACCAGCTCAACGCGGCAGATGATTGGTTGATCCGCCAACATCTTGGAGGGGGTCCACCTTCCCCATGTTGTTAAGCTTTCTTCACGTGATCTCCATCGGCATTTCTTTTGAGGGAGATTTTGGGTTTGCTTGCCATGATGAATCCCATTATTATATTATTGTGATCGACAGATCGCTCTCAGATGGAACTTTCCAGACGACTTATCTTGGGCAATCGGATGAGTTCCCATTACGCCATATACTCCTCCCCTTGCTTGGATTTTGGGCACAAAAATTAGATGCTTACAGGTGCAATGTGGACGTGGTAGGAGTACTCTGTAAGCACAAAATTGAGCAGGTCCCAGCTCCGAGCTCACGGAGTATATACGTTTTCTAGTTACTGGAGCGCTATAGAATAATGATTTTGTTTGGTCCTTAATCCTCTTCTCTACTACAATTAAACAAGCAAACATATTCTTCACTATATCCACCCAAATAAACGTCCACAGAAAAAAAAAAGACAAACTACAACCCCAAGATTAGGCATCTAATCGGCCACATAAAAGTCAGCCCCCACCCGTGTAAGTTTAGCAATTTACAGTAGCGAACGGAAACTCTGCCATCGATCGTACAGTTCCACCTCCGCGAAAAAAAAGATTAAGCCAACCAACTACAGAAGATTAGCCAGAATTAACGGTAATTAATACGTACGTCTCATAACAAATGGCTAAACTTACGGGAATCAGCTCGATCTTCCTGCCTTTGTCCACACGGACATACGTCCCTGCCGGCCAGCCTGTCCCGTGCCATCGCCACCATGCGCAGCAGACAACGCCCGCGCCGACGAGCTTCTTGCCAACGCAGGTGCAGACTATCCTCTTGTACGCAATATGTGGCCAGTTCCATCCCAGTTAATCTCGATGTCTTTCTTCGATGTCGCCTTTCAGACTTTCTTCGATGTCGCCATTCAGACGCACACTGCAATGAGACGACGGCACCGCCAAGCCATCGTTGCGCCATCGCTTTCCAGCTAGTGTTGGCCAACGCCGCCTTCCATAGCCGACGGCGTCGGCGCCAACGAACTCCTCAGCCAAGGCACCTGCGTGCACCAAGGAAAATTCTATTTAACAAATATGTGTGTACTTCATTGCTTTCCTAATCCCTGTCAAATTTGCATCTTCATAACAATGTTCTTCACTGTCAAATTTGCATATTTACAACAGTGTGTTGATCAATGCATCATTTCTGTCCAAACCATAATAGATCTACCTCCTGTGACTTCAACATGAATTTTAACGGTGCATCAAACTGAAGCCCTCCATCATATTGTTTTAACAGTATACTATTTGAATCTGTATGACTGAATTACTGAATGAATAAAACCATGTATATGATCTATATGTAATCCAGTCCAAGAGAGAGGAGAAGAAAGACCCAGTCCAAATATGAAACCAACTCATTTGTTTTAACAATATAGTATTCGAATATGTATGACTGAATGAATATAATTAACATTCAGGCTCTATGGATGAATCTGTATCGACTTGGAATCTAAATGAATCTATTTAGGACATAGTTAGACTTAGAATGTAAATGAATCTATTAAGGGCATAGTCATTCTCTTTTTGATAGTTCTCGGAGGGTTTTGGTCAAGGAAGTGAAATACCTGGACTGGGTTTTTCTTCTCCACTCTCAAGTTGCCCATGATGTACATTTTCTTCCCAGGCAAGACTGCTTGTAGAACATATGAAAAGGACAGAATAATGTCTCTCAGGAAAATATCGTGGTAACTGAAACAAGACAGAGCGTTCAAATGATCCGAACAATAAAGTCATGATTTTCAGTATACTAGAAAGGCAACAACAGGTTTATGACTGAAACAAGGGTAAATCCTAGAAGACCGGGACCTCTGTTATCTAAATAGAAGAAGAAAAGGGCCTTAAGGGCCATTTCGTGCATATGTTGCACTGGTCACAATATCCAATGCATCTAACAATGAGCTTTTGGAAACTTGACAGTGCTTAGGAAATTATACAATATTACAAGCCGAACGATACAATATTACAAGCTTACTGGAAACTAACAGTAAGTTGCAACTGTTCATACCGTTTTTAACTATAAAAACAGTCATCGGGTAAATAGCAACACTAATCAGGCACATGAATTAATCGCGAAGACCTCACTACTATGGTTAGTTATTAGCCCCACTGCGTCATCTTTGATAAGACGATTTATGTTGTTTTTCGCTTGTGATGCTAATGCTTTGTTATTTATTCATGCAACAACTGGAAGGACTGGAAAATTGTAGGAGTATTCTCGCATCAGTCGGCAGGGGTTACCGCGAGTCGATAGATGCCACAGGGTGGCTTGAGGTGAGGGCAAGACTATTATGGAATATTCGGGGATGGGTATGCGAGTAGCACGCGCTAGTTTATCCAGGTTTGGAGCTCTCCGAAGAGATAATACCCCTACTCCTGCATGTCTGAATATATATGTGGGATGTACATCTGGCAGTACAAAATGCTCCTGGAGCTGTATCTGAAATCAGTGCCAAGGGCGTCTGACTTTGTATATGTCTCATATGTATGTATGAGCAAGTGGGAGTGGAGTGCTCCCAGGGAGCCATTGTGGCCGGCCAATGTGTGTGGCGTGAGCATGTATGCATGCGTGAGGGGGTTCATCCTCCTTAGATGGATGGATGTGTGCCCCTTTATATAGGAGTAGTAGGCATGGGGTGGCTTGAGATGTAAGCTACAGTGAGTAGCTTACATCTCAAGCTATGGGTAGCTTGAGAGCTAAGCTATACTTGGCTCCTGGGGCATTTTATAAATCAATGCCCAGGGGATAAGGTACACTGTAGATGATGTCGTGGTATGGCCGTTTTGTCGGTGTCGGTCGATGCAGCGGCCGACTCCGCGCAGCAGGCCGACTGAAGCAGCCGGCCGGAGGAGCAGGCCGGGTGGCGAGTCGGCCCGGGCAGTCGGACAGGGACCATCTGGGGCGGCCTGAGCAGTCGGACCGAGGGATTTTGCTAGCCCTGATGTCTTGAAATATTGTCTTGCCGTCTTCGGGGTACCCGTGGTCAATTAACCTGACAAAAATGTATTCCAATTTGCATCGCTTCGCATGGAACTAAATTCTGATAAGTGGAATGACCTAAACATCACAACATGGCCAAGGGAAGAGTGTATTTAGAGCAGACTCCAAACAGATGGGTACACCTTTCTACCCCAATGCAATTGACATTATGTGTTTTTTGTATGTCCCCATTAGTCGTATTACAAAGAGCAATCAAGAATAGAGTAGTACCAAATGGGAGTAGCTGACATCATAGTTAATGGTCTTCGTCATGAGCAGACTACTCATCCATCATGTCAACCTATAATAGAAAAGCACGTCTCCAAGGTGTTTTGGCAGACTTTGAACATACACATTAAATTTAACGAAATAGACAAATTGATGATAGCTAATTCTCTTAAGAAATTATTTCAGTCAAAGTTCAGTATGCAAACCATTATGTTCAGTTCACGCAAGATTTGTTTAGACAAAAAGCAGTCGTGCGGCTGGAGAGTGCTGGGGAAAGGAAGGCGTGGTGGAAGCCGTAGGCGGCATATCCGGGCTGCGGGAAGAGGGGTAAGGGAAGGGCGGCCGCCATGGACCGGTGCGACGGCAGGAGGAGCGGGGGGAGGGCGAGACATAGACTAGCGGCTGGGGGAAGGGCGGCCGTGATGGACCGGCCAGCGGTGGGTGTTCGTCTCGCCGCCGGTGGGGATGCAGTGGAAGAGGGGCGGTCGTGTTTTGTGAGGGAGAGAGGAGCTTATCCGCCTGTGTAGTGAGTGAGTGGAGTGTTTGCTCTGGTTGTTCGAATTTTTTATTTTATTTTTACGACCAAGTGTTTACAAAGCTGGTTCAATAATATATCAATGGTTGATCTTGAAGGTTTTATAAAATCTTATCATTATATTTATTTTATGTTTTTATTTGAATTCTAACTCTAATTTGCTACTTAATATGATCATATGTCAGATTTCAGAAGGAAAAAACGAGGTTTCATTTACTGACTCGTAACTGAATGATGATAATATAAGAAATCGACATTGATCCCACGGATTGTATGATTCTAGACAGACTTCCTAAGAATTTGAAAACATCGAACACATCATCAAAACTTGAGCTCAACTCACAATCGTTTCTTCTTTCACCATTTGTCAATCCAACAAACGACGATTAATACATAAACTTTGCTTGTGCATGAACATGCTTGATGATGTCCCTTTGTTGTACTAAGCCACATTTTTCCAGATCATTTTGTGTTCTAATATACTCTCGTGTCATTATTGTTAGAGTTATAATATAAGTCATGTACCCCTTTGTATTTATCCCGTTATATAAGGGGTTTCCTGCATATGTTCCACACCTGTACATGTGTATATATATATATCGGCCTATGGCCTGATGGAAATACAAGTTGCTTATTCCTAACATGGTATTAGAGCCTAGGTTTAGGTCTCCGGACGCCGCAACTCGTCCTTACGATCCACTAGTTTTTTTTTCTCGGTCGATTATTCTTTTCTGGGTCGATCTCGTCTTCCGCTGTCGTTCGCGGGGCACCTGCCGCCCAGCTGCTTCGCTGGATCCAAACTGGTGACGAGTGCGCCCATGACGTGCGCCTGCACAGCCGTGATCGCCTGCATGGATCAAAGCCCGCCTCGCCTGGTTGGCTACTGCGCTGCGTTCGCACCTGTGCGCCAGATCGCGTTACCTCGTCCAGCTCCAGATTGATGTGCGTGCTGCTGCGTTCAGGCTGCTGTGCTATAGCTGCTGCTTTGCTGCTGAGTTTGCTCCTGCATACTAGCTGCTGTCTTTCCGTTCCCATCTTGATTTCAACAACAAAAAAAGGGAGTCCAATGTCTTCTGCATACACGATGGATTTTGCATCTTTGTGTCGTGTATGCTTCCTAGATTTTACCTTCCTTGTTTTCTGTTGTGTCCACCAAATCCGTTGATATTTTGTGTTTCTCATGTCATGCGAGTCCACCAAACTTTTGTCAGTCAGCCTTTTTCTGGTCATTGTCCTCTCTATAGGATTTCTATGGCCTCTCTTTGCATTGTTGATCTAAGCTCATTCTCTTGCCGCCGAGCTTCTTTCGCCGTCGGTTTTCATGGGCCATGATTCTTTAAGCAATGCTTCTTCTCTTGATGGCCATCTTTTTTTGACAACCCATCTTCTCTTGATACTTCTATTGTATCTTCTATTGGTGCGGTGTCTTCCTCTGATGTGCCATCTCTTCGTTATCCCCTTTGGCGACTCGACGGGTTTTGAAGACTCTTCATGCTACGACGACACTCTCAAGACGCGGATTTGGATTATCATTTTTTTTAGTATTACACTTCTTACACTCAGTGTTGTTCATCCACCATGAGTTTGATGGGGGGTGTTAGAGTTATAATATAAGTCATGTACCCCTTTGTATTTATCCCGTTATATAAGGGGTTTCCTGCATATGTTCCACACCTGTACATGTATATATATATCGGCCTATGACCTCATGGGAATACAAGTTGCTTATTCCTAACAATTATAACTGACATAATTGCGATTTCACATGAGTGAATGGGGGAAAAGCTATAATCATTATCATATTAGTTTGAATTGAGACAAATAAGGAACAAATTAAAGAGTGATGAATACATGGATGTTGATTGCTTTAATATTATTGCGCGTATATTAGCGTGCCACGACATCCAATTAGTTAGACATTCCAGTTCACTACATGATTATTTGGTTTCTAATTTCATGCACTCATGGTGCGATGGAAGGCTACATTTTACAGTACCCAGGGTGATTATTTACACCATACTCATTTTGTATACACGTTGCACATGATTTTTTTTATATAACACTATTGTATAATGCATATGTAGGATGATATTCGATTGAGGAGGCAAATTTTGGACATGTTTTAAAGTACCAAGGGAATGAAGCTCTAAACAATATCTCAGCCATGGAACAAAGCACTCTAGATCGCATCAATACATGAAACTTTAAAGAGAATCATCGTCAAAGAACAAATAGTAGATATTATTTCTTAGTTGTTATTTTTAGATATTTTTGTAACTAATTATAATACATTTATGCGATTGTGAATTTTATGTGAAGACACGTCTTCGGATCGTGTTACACGTGCGCTCACGCCGTCGGCACGAGACACATTTAAATGGTTTGACAAAAAACTCACCATACAAGAAATTAAATTAAAAAATGTTTTATTATAGATTATGATACGTGCGTTGCACGTGCACGCTTACTAGTGACAGAAAAAAACAATTGCCAGGGAGGGTGAATCTAATGCAAAAGGCTGAAGCCCAGCCGGTACCGGAGGGGGCATAAGAAGAGAAACAGCTACTGAATCATCAAGAGCAGAAAAGAGACGATAGAAAAACAGTTGCTGATTAAAAGGTTTAGTGTCTTCGAAATGCATACTTGGCTGAGAAAATTCAATGGACGATATTTATTTTAATGGGAGAAAAGAAAACACCTGTCTTTTTCGTTCATTATGAAGAGTTCTCGGTTTCAACGTTACACGACGACGTGAAGACCCGAATAACTGAGCGCAAGAGAAAAAACAGGACAGCAGCGGCAACTCAGATTGCGGCGGCATCTTTTATTAGTTCGATTCGATGATTATCCGGGACATCTTGGAGACGGAGATGTCGCGGAGAATATAAGCACTGCATTCGTATGCGACATTTCCTAATTAGGGGAAATAAGCACAGCAAGGGATGCGAATGCCTTGGAAGATGAAAATTCAGAGATGCATGCATCTCTGAATTTGCTTTGCCCAGCCCACTATGCCCAGCGCATTGGAAAGCGACTTCGTGTGCCGTGCATGATCTAAACCAGTCTCGACCACCGTTTCCTGGACGAGAAAATTCAGCCACCGTTTAACAGCACGAGTTGCTGCCTCGGGATCAAATTCAGACCCGACGTTTCAGTATGGCAACAAGCCCACCTCTGAGCTTACCAACGTTTCAGAGCCCCTGCTATCTGTGTACATGAACTGGTAAATTGCCTGCTCTGGTTTGCAGAGGAAACAGAGCAGCACTGTTCGTACAAAAATGGCAGATGGTGTGCCCAGAGAATAAATCAAATCTCACATGACACCGAGGTTTCAGTATGGTACCGTTGCTCTGGCCCGGCCCGGCCCGCCGAGGCACGATTATTATACGGGCCGCCGAGGCAGAGGCCGTGCCGGGAATGACTTACATGTTGATTTGATATGTAGTAGTATTGATACGAAACACAAACTCTTCTCGTTCCCCTTTCCACCGACGGCCGATCCGTGGTCTCTCTCCTCTCCGGCCGCCATTCCGGCGGTGGGAGAGTGGAGGGGCCCGGGTTCTGTGCCTTAGGTGTGTTCATAGTAGTTTAGGTCTTCCCGGTGGCAGCGGTGGGGTGGTGCCGGCGTCGCGTATGTGGAATAAAGGTTCAGCTGCTCGTCTTCCACCTCGGCACCGTCTTCTGGGGCGATGCCGTCGAGCGGCCGTCGTAGGGTGCTCGTCGATCTATGGATCTGGCGGGTTTCGGTGGCCTGGGCCAGGTCGTGGCGGCGGAGGTGACGACCTGGTTGTGGCTTTTTTGTCCCCTGTCTCCGACTTCGCGGCGTTGAGGTGGGCTCCGGCCTCACAGTGGAGTTTCTGGGGGTGGTTCTGAAGTTGGAGACGCCGGTGCGCGTCCTTGCTTTCTCTGGCTGGCCGTGGTGGCAGGGGGAGGAGCAGGCATGTCTGTGCGCTGGACTAGGTTTCTGGAAGTGACGACCTTGGGTTGCGGCTTGTGGTGGAGGATCTGGCCGTCTTTTGCTGGGCGGTGTGGCTTCGTCCCCAGATCCAGAGCGGCGGAAGCTTGGTGAGTGCTCTCGTCAGTGGGAGATGTCGCCGGCCGTGTTCCTTCTCGGTTTCAAGATCCGACTCTGAGGAGTTGGTGGCTACTGTGGCTCAACAACGCCATCTGGCAAGGGGCTTCTTCACCTCCAAGGACAAGACATCTGCAGCAAGCTGTTCTCCCATCGATCATTCCGGCGCCCGCGATGGATTCAGCTGTGTTGCGGTTGCAATGAACACGAAGAAGATAAGGGACCTGGGTGTAGTTTCTTATTTCTTCAGGGTCCTCTTCGTAGTTTTGGCGGGGTCTGTTGTTTCCTGTTCCCTGTCTTTGTTTATGTATTCTCTCGGATGTATTGTCTGTTTCCTTAACATGAATACAGTGTAGCGTTTTGGTGTACGTTTTCAAAAAAAACATACCATCTGGGAGATACCCAAGGGGAGCTAACGAGGAAGCCTAACGGTTTTACCCTCATCTTCCAGGGGTAGCTCCTAATATGCATAAAGACAAACACACCACTTCATCATACACCCATATTTAAGGTAAAAAACTAGTGTCTGAGTGCACGGATAAGCCATGGTTTCCTCCCCAAAGGAACACTTGGAGCGCTTGAGAAATAGTTGATGTGTGCGCATAGCCTTCAAAACGAGCCTGGCATGATGTAGGTGGTCCGACTAGGACGAGTTGTAGATCAATATATCATCGAAGAACACAAGCACAAACCGACGAAGTTAGGGACGGAGGGTGTCGTTCATGAGTGCTTGGAACGTCTCTGGGGCATTTGTCAAACCAAAGGCCATCACTACAAACTCAAAGAGGCCCTCATGTGTGCGGAATGTCGTCTTGTGGATATCCTTAGGGGCCATCCGAACCTGGTGGTAACCCGACCGGAGATCCAATTAGGTGAAAAAGCGGGCGCCCTTGAGTTCATCCAGAAGTTCATCGACAACGGGAAATGGAAACTTGTCCTTGATAGTGACAAGGTTGACACCACGGTAGTCGATACAGAAACGCCAAGTCCCGTCGGCCTTTCTGACGAGTAGAACGGGGGATGAAAATGCAGAAGAATTAGGACGGATCGGACCGCGAGCCAGCATCTTTGAACATTGGCGCTCTAGTTCATCTTTTTGAATCGTTGGGTAGCGGTAGGGATGGACAGCAACCGGCAGTGTCCCGGGAATAAGATGAATATGATGGTCATGTGCGCGCTGCGGCGGCAGGCCCCGTGGGTCGGCGAAAACATTGGTGAAAGTGGCCAGCAGGCTGTTCAGAAGTTCCTTGCCTTCGCACGCGTGTAGGTGGCTAGGGCGTCCGAGGGAGCCGAGGCCCGACCACTCCACATGGTGACCCGAGTGCCAAAACGACATCCACTACGTAGTGAAATCCCAGGGGATTGGCCCAAGAGTTTTGAGGAATCGTGTACCGAGGACGATCTCGAAGCCGCCCAATGGAATGGCATGCAGATCCACAACGAAACGCTCCTTGTCAATGGTGATCGCAGCCTGCTGAAGGAGTCCCTGACAGGTCACCTTATCGCCATTAGCGACCGTGACTCCCAAAAGACCATTGGAGGAGAAAGGCAGCTCGACGATGGTGGCCAGCTCTTCGTGGATGAAGTTATGAGTGCTACCTTAATCAAGCAAGGCGACCAAGTCACGGTCCCCGAGGCGAAGAGTGACCAGCATTGTGTCATTGGTGGGAATTCCTGTAACAGCCAAGAGTGAGATTTGTGCTTCCTGGAAATCCTCAAACTGCTCCTCTTCAGCGTCGGCGGATTGAATGTAGAACAGTCGTTTGCAGCGATGGCCCTGCGCGAACTTCTCGTCACAATTGAAGAAAAGACCTGAGGGAGTCCTGGATTAGGGGGTCTCCGGACAGCCGGACTGTTAGACTGTGAAGATACAAGATTGAAGACTTCATCTCGTGTCCGGATGGGACTCTCCTTGGCGTGGAAGGCAAGCTAGGCAGTACGGATATGGATATCTCCTCCTTTGTAACTGTCCTTGTGTAACCCTAACCCTCTCCGGTGTCTATATAAACCAGAGGGTTTTAGTCCGTAGGACACAACAATAACAGACAATCATACCATAGGCTAGCTTCTAGGGTTTAGCCTCTCTGATCTCGTGGTAGATCTACTCTTGTACTACCCATATCATCAATATTAATCAAGCAGGACGTAGGGTTTTACCTCTATCAAGAGGGCCCGAACCTGGGTAAAACATCGTGTCCCCTGCCTCCTGTTACCATCTGCCTTAGACGCATAGTTCGGGACCCCCTACCCGAGATCCACCGGTTTTGACACCGACATTTGTGCTTTCATTGAGAGTTCCTCTGTGTCGTCGTCGTTAGGCTTGATGGCTCCTACTATCATCGATAGCGATGCAGTCCAGGGTGAGACTTTTCTCCCTGGACAGGTCTTTGTGTTCGGCAGCTTCGCACTGCGGGCCAATTCGCTTGGCCATCTGGAGCAGATCGAAAGTTACGCCCCTGGCCACTAGGTCAGGTTTGGAAGCTTAAACCACATGGCCGATATCCGCGGAGACTTGATCTTCGACGGATTCGAGCCTCTGCCTTGTGCGTCACGCGGTCACGATGAGTACGATTTAGCTCTACCATCAGACAGTATTCAGGAGATCGCACCGACAGCCGCTCCAACCCTCAATTCGGAGCCAGTTGCGCCGTCCATGGATGGGTGGATGGACCCCGCCACGGAAGCCTTATCCTCATCGGCGATCGAGCCGAGCATCGACCTTACCCTGCACGAGAGCCGTGTTGTCAGACTGCCGGATCCTTCTCCGGCCATGGACTCCGAACCGCCTGCGCCCGTTCCTAGCGAATCCGATTGGGCGCCGATCATGGAATTTACCTTCGCGGATATTTTTCAGCACTCGCCCTTTGGCGACATACTGAACTCATTAAGGTCTCTCTCCTTGTCAGGAGGATCCTGGCCAAACTATGTCCTGCAGGATTGGGATGCGGATGATGAAGAAATTCGTGGCCCACCCACAACCAGTTAGTAGCCACTGTCGATGACTTAACCGGCATGCTCGACTTCGACTCCGAAGACATCTATAGTATGGACGACGATGCGGGAGACGAAGAGGAACCACTGCCCACAGGGCACTGGACAGCCACCTCATCATATGATATATACATGGTGGACACACCCAAAGAAGGCAATGGCGACGAGATAGCAGAGGATGACCCCTCCAAGAAGCAACCCAAGCGCCAACGTCAGCGGTGCCGCTCTAAGTCCCGCCAAAGCAAAAGTGGTGATACTGGCACAGGAGATAATAACACTTCGGATAGTGCCGAAGACAACAACAATCCCCTCCAGCAAAATTTAGAGCAGGAGGATGGAGGAGCCAGCCCTCCTGAGAGAGCGGCAGATGGAGGGGTGGAGGATGATAATTACATGCCCCTCTCCGAAGCCGAGGCAAGCCTCGGCGATGATGAATTCGCCGTGCCAGAGGATCCCGTCGAACAAGAGCGCTTCAAGCGCCAGCTTATAGCCACGGAAAATAGCCTTAAGAAAAAGCAGCAGCAGCTTCAAGCTGATCAAGATCTGCTAGCTGACAGATGGACTGAAGTCCTCGCGGCCGAGGAATATAAACTCGAACGCCCCTCCAAGAGTTACCCAAAATGCAGGTTGCTACCCCGACTGGAGGAAGAAGCATATGACGCGGCTGATCGGCCACCTCGTGACCGCGATAGAGAGGCATTCCAGCCAAAAACTTAGCCCGCACCCCGACATCATTCAAATAAAAAGGCATGGGGAAATACGCCAGACCTGCGAGATGTATTGGAGGACAAAGCAAAGCATGCAAGATCGATCTACGGATCACGAGGGCGCGCCACTATGCGAGACGATAAACGTCACGCCGGCTACAGTAAAAGTAAATCCGGCCGGGCCGAACACAGTGGGCAAGACCCATTCGAGCTGCGTTGCGATATAGCCCAATACAGAGGCGTCGCACACCCCTTATGCTTCACAGACGAAGTCATGGATCATCAAATCCCAGAGGGTTTCAAACCCGTAAATATTGAATCATACGACGGCACTACAGATCCTGCGGTATGGATCGAGGATTATTTCCTCCTCCACATCCACATGGCCCGCGGTGATGACTTACATGCCATCAAATACCTCCCACTAAAGCTCAAAGGACCAGCACGGCATTGGCTTAACAGCTTGCCAGCAGAGTCCATTAGCTGTTGGGAAGATCTGGAGGCCGCATTCCTCGACAACTTTCAGGGCACTTATGTGCGACCACCAGATGCCGATGACTTGAGCCACACAATTCAGCAGCCAGAAGAATCAGCCAGGCAATTCTGAACTCGGTTCCTAACAAAGAAAAATCAAATCGTCGACTGTCCAGATGCAGAGGCCCTAGCAGCTTTCAAACACAACATCCGCGACGAGTGGCTAGCCCGGCACCTTGGTCAGGAAAAGCCGAAATCTATGGCAGCCCTCACAACACTCATGACCCGCTTTTGTGCGGGAGAAGACAGCTGGCTGGCTCGCAGTAACAACATATCAAAGAACCATGGTACTTCGGATACCAAGGACGGCAATGGCAGGTCAAGTCGAAATAAACATAAGCGCCGCATTAACAGCGACAATAGCGAGGATATGACAGTCAATGCCGGATTCAAAGGCTCTAAACCCGGTCAGCGGAAAAAGCCATTTAAAAGAAGCACTCCGGGCCCATCCAGTTTGGACCGCATACTCGATCGCTCATGCCAAATACACGGCACCCCCGACAAGCCAGCCAACCACACCAATAGGGATTGTTGGGTATTCAAGCAGGACGGCAAGTTAATTCCCGAAAACAAAGATAAGGGGCCACATAGCAATGACGAGGAAGAGCCCCGGCAGCCGAACACCGAAGGACAGAAGAGGTTCCCCCCACAACTGCGGACGGTGAACATGATATACGCAACCCACATCCCCAAGAGGGAGCGGAAGCGTGCGCTCAGGGACGTATATGCGTTGGAGCCAGTCGCCCCAAAGTTCAACCCATGGTCCTCCTGTCCGATCACCTTCGATCGCAGGGACCACCCCACTAGTATCCGCCATGGCGGATTTGCCGCACTAGTCCTAGACCCAATCATTGACAGATTTCACCTCACTCGAGTCCTTATGGATGGACGCAGCAGCCTGAACCTGCTTTATCAGGACAGAATGCGCAAAATGGGTATAGACCCCTCAAGGATCAAACCCATAAAAACGACGTTTAAAGGCGTCATTCCAGGTGTAGAGGCCCATTGCACATGCTCAATTACACTGGAAGTGGTCTTCGGATCCCCGGATAACTTCCGAAGCGAAGAATTAATCTTCGATATAGTCCCGTTCCACAGTGGCTATCATGCACTGCTTGGGCGAACCGCATTTGCAAAATTCAATGCGGTACCGCATTATGCATATCTCAAGCTCAAGATGCCAGGACCTCGGGGGGTCATCGCAGTTAATGGAAACACAGAGCGGTCTCTCCGTACGGAGGAGCACACTGCGGCCCTCGCAGCAGAAGCGCAAAGCAGCCTCTCAAGGCAATCCACCAGTTCGGCGTTTCAAGACCCGGACACCTTCAAGCGCGCTCGGAGTAATCGGCAACTAGACCGCCTGGCACGATCAGAGCTCGCGTAGCAATGCGGCCCCCACCCAGTCCCAGCCAAACGGCGAAATTCGTGCCACGTGTACATAATTACGCATTAAAAATACCATGGGCACAGGCGGGGAGGGGGGCACAACTATGGCACGCCCCAATACGCGGCGTAAACCGCACTAGGGGCTTCCCGCTTTGTTATTTTTCTCTTTCAGGACTTTAATCTCTGGAAACCCTATCCGGCAGCATCATTACCGAACACATGATGCAGCAACCAAGGAGGCAAAAAGCTACGTCACACCATGAAACTCCCTGGTGGATTACGATAACGAGTGAAATATTTGCTTTAATACTATTCCTCAGCATGCCCTTGGAAGGGACATAGTCCTACTTTTTGCTTATCGCACTATCTGTATCATTCTGCTTTAACGCATCTATTTGAAAAAACAATGCATAGCATTAAGACTATTATTGCATTCTTCTTTTTTATATATATGTGTTCCTTAATGACGCCTTGCAACCGTACACTTTGGTACGACCAATACACCAGGGGCTTAAGTACCCCACAATGCGGTGTGAGAAGTCCGAACACTTTCACAAGTGCGGCACCCCGAACTTATAACATTATATGCATCAGCTCCGAATCATGTCTTTGGTCAAATGTTGGGTTTGCCTGGCTCCTATATTTTGGTACCTTACGTTCCGCTCTATCGATCGGCTAAGGTAGCACTAGGAGAACTACTGCGATTGTGCCCCGGTTCTGCTGGGCTAAGCACCTCAGTAGAGAAAGCTAAAACTGACTGTCATGATAAGGCGAGAGACTGGTCGCTGTTCGGCGAGGTTTCAAGTCCCTAAAGACTTATGCCGCTTAGAGAGAGGAGCCGGTCCTGTCCGGCCTAAAGCTGTGTATCGTGCCCCGAATTCGGCCTTCCGAATACCAAGGGCTTCGCCGAAATTTAAAATTATAGAATTCTATGGCTAAGTGAGAGTGATAAAGAATTATTAGTCCGGTTGCCTTGTTCGCTGTGCTGAGCACCTCCCTCGAAGGACCCAAAAATAGGAACAAGAGTGCTCAGGTTTATCTCGAACACCCCAGCACTCGTGGCATGGAGGCAGAAGCCGAGGACTAGCCATCTCTTAGATTGGATAAACAGCCAAACAGAAGGTAATATTTTAAATTTAAACAAGCGTTGCATAGCGCATATGAAACAAGTTTTCATCATACAGGATCACATGAGCAAGTTTACTCAAATATTACATCCTTTGAACATTCGTCCGCTACAAGACGGGCACCCTTCAGGACACCCTCATAATAAATTTCGGGGGTGCGATGCTCCTTGCCCTGCGGCGGTCCTTCCTTGATCAGCTTCACGACGTCTAGCTTGGCCCATTGCACCTTCACACGAGCGAAAGCCCGGCGTGCACCTTCGATGCAGACGGACCGCTTGACGACTTCCAGCCGTGGGCAGGCATCCACAAGCCGCCTTACCAGGCCGAAGTAGCCGTTCGGAAGGGCGTCGCCAGGCCACAGCCGGACTATAAAGCCCTTCATGGCATGTTCGGCCGCCTTGTGTAGCTCGACCAACTGCTTCAGCTGGTCGCTCATAGGCACCGGGTGTTCGGTCCCAGTATACTAAGACCAGAACAGCTTCTCCGTTGTGCTTCCCTCCTTGGCCTGGTAAAACTGTGCGGCATTCGACACGCCGCGGGGCAAATCTGCGAATGCTCCTGGAGAGCTCCGGATCCGGGTAAGTAATAGGTAATTTACTTTCACATGCTTGCTTTGCATATAGAATGCCTTACCCGCCGCTATTTTCTTCACCGCGTTAATCTCCTGGAGGGCCTTTTGGGCCTCGGCCTTGGCACTCTTCGCGCTCTCGAGGGCCGCGGCAAGCTCAGACTCTCGCATCTTCGAGTCAAGCTCCAACACCTCGTGCTTCGTCACGAGAGCCTGGAGCTCTTGTTGCACCTCGCCCACCCAAGCCTCTTGCCTTTTCCTGCTCGGTGCGCTCCTTGGCCGCTTTATCTTCGGCCGCGGACAGCGCTTGCTTTAGGGTCGCCACTTCGGTCGTGGCCCCTGGCAAATTCATGATGATCCTGTCATTTTGCAATCGCATTCTTTTTATACATCTCCATAGACTAGGTACTACTTACCCTTGTTCTCCTCGAGCTGCCTCTTGGCAAGGCCGAGCTCTTTCTTGGACCCCTCGAGGTCCTGCTTCAGTGCGGCGACCTCCAGGGCTTCAGCCATAAGCCGAAGTGGGGCTTGATGCGGAGGAATGCCTCACACACGACGATAAACGCCGAGATGTTGAGGATGAAGTTCGGGGCCAGATCGTGGAAATCCAGCCCGTAGTAGAACATGAGCCCCTAGACGAATGGGTGGAGAGGGAATCCCAGTCCGCGGAGGAAATGGGTAAGGAACACTACCCTCTCATGGAGCCTGGGGGTGGGGATGAGCTGCCCCTCATCTGGGAGCCGGTGCGTGATGTCGTCAGGCAGGTATCCGGCTCTCCTCAGCTTCTTGATGTGTCCCTCCGTGACGGAGGAGACCATCCACCTGCCTCCCACTCCGGACATGGTTGGAGAAGGTTGAGGTGGGAAGTGCGAACTTGGGCGCTGGAGCTCGAGTGTGCGAAAATGGATGAGCAAAGGAGGAAGAAGGCGTGGATGAAAAGGTGAATCCTTATCCCTTTATATGGGCGGACGAAACTAAGCGTCCCCACTAGCCTGGTAAAACTCGCTTATCCCCCAAACGCCATAATCGATGGCGCGGTTGGGTTACCCACACCCGTATTGATGAGAATCCTGTGATAAGGGGACACGATCTCTGCTTTGACAGGACGTGTCAAAAAAACTGCCTCGCGTTATGTGCGGGGCTAGTTAAAGGAAACGGTTCGAATAATCACCGGGCCATGACATAATGTCGTGTTGCCAAAACAAGTCAGCAAATTGGATTTGTGGAAATATTATTCTCTCTACGGTGGTATGTAGAACTTATTTTGCAGGGTCGGACACTATCCTTGTATTCAAATTCTTCCGTGGTATATTCGGAGGAGGAACCCGCCTTGCAATGCCGAAGACAATACTATGCGCCGGACTCATCGTCATTGAAGCCTGGTTCAGGGGGTACTGAGGGAGTCCTGGATTAGGGGGTCTCCGAACAGCCGGACTATATCCTTTGGCAGGAGTGTTAGACTATGAAGATACAAGATTGAAGACTTCGTCTCGTGTCCGGATGGGACTCTCTTTGGCGTGGAGGGCAAGCTAGGCGGTACGGATATGGATATCTCCTCCTTTGTAACCGACCTTGTGTAACCCTAACCCTCTCCGGTGTCTATATAAACCGGAGGGTTTTAGTCCGTAGGACACAACAATAACAGACAATCATACCATAGGCTAGCTTCTAGGGTTTAGCCTCTCTGATCTCGTGGTAGATCTACTCTTGTACTACCCATATCATCAATATTAATCAAGCAGGACGTAAGGTTTTACCTCCATCAAGAGGGCCCGAACCTGGGTAAAACATCGTGTCCCCTGCCTCTTGTTACCATTCGCCTTAGACGCACAGTTCGGGACCCCCTACCCGAGATCCGCTGGTTTTAACACCGACAAGACCCTTAGCGCATCCATCTCGGTGGGCGTGAGTCTTTTAAAGACGAGTGCGGGCGTGGGGTTGGAGGAGTCCGGCAAGGCCGGAGTAGGTGCAGCCATGGGGCGGACTGGATGGCTGGGCCGGCCCAGAGTGGCCGCGGTGTTGGTGATAGTATTGAGGTGCTCAAAGGAGATT
Organism: Triticum dicoccoides; assembly: GCF_002162155.2. Classification (NCBI taxonomy): domain Eukaryota; kingdom Viridiplantae; phylum Streptophyta; class Magnoliopsida; order Poales; family Poaceae; genus Triticum; species Triticum dicoccoides. The sequence goes on along the minus strand of NC_041392.1, from coordinate 697,264,587 downwards.
GCTAAGTCCATAGTTGCATCCAAAGTCGCCGGTTTCGGCATCTCGACCTGAGTTTTCATAGGCTCGCCCAAGTTGTTGGTGAAGATATCCCGCTCATCGTGGTCAGCAATGGGGCGCACCCGAGAGAGATTCTCTAGAAAGCGCTTGGAGTATTCTGCCAGGTGCCGGAGCGGCGGGTGGAGATCAGTTCGCCAAAGGGGTTGGCGTTGGTCGGCAGTCCAAAGTGGTTGGCGACCAGTCTTTGAAACTCGGTCTAGGACGGCCGTTGGCCCAACTTAGTCTCGAGGTGGACATACCATAATGTAGCGACATCGGTGAGGTGGTATGAGGTGAGCCAAGTCTTATCCGACTCCGACGTTCGCTGCCTGAGGAAGAAGAGATTGCAACGTGTCAGCCATGGCCGTCGATCGCTGGCCCCGTTAAAGAGGGGAAAATCAATCTTGTAGAGGCGCAGAGCCCTATCCCCTGGATCGGCCGGGGCCCCAGTGTGGGATGGCGCATCCGGGGACCGCAGGAGCCTGGTACCACCCAATTGAGGCGTGCCCTTGCCTTGCAGCCGAAGGAGGGCCAGGTTCTGCGTGCGCTCCTCCTGTGACGTGTCCGCCAGCTGGTCCTGGAGGGTTTTGAGTGTCGCGGCGATGGACTGGAGGGTGGTGCGGTCCTTGGCGCGCTTTGTCTGAGCAGTGTGGTTCTCCTCCGAGAGGCTGTTTAAATTGGCGACCACGGCCTCATGATCCTCGTGTTGTTTGGTCGCGAGGTCTGCTAGGGTTTGCGGTAGGGGCACCGGCGGCGGCGGAGACATGGCCGCAGGGATCGACGAGGAAGCTGATACCAAGTTGTCACGGCCCGGCTGATTGCTGCGCAGGTTGTAGTCGTGGTTGGTAGGAGGACGAGGGCGAGGCCCTCGCTTGCCTATGGTTGGAGAAGGGGGTGAGGAGGGGCGCCGTGGCGCAGGAGCAAGGGAGGAGAGGTTGTAGGATATTCTCTGCTTCCGTTTATTGATCCAAGGGCTGGCTATATATAGCCTAATTACAAGACCAGACTAAGACTCCTATTACAATTGGGTGTTGGCAGGGTAACCTTCTTCGAAACTAAACCTTTCCAACTAATACCTAGACTCCTAATCTAAAAAGACTATAATTAAACTAGGACATATCCTTAAGCAGGTGCAGGGCCGGCCCGCGCAGATCCCTTGCGCCTATAGGGCTGGCCCCACATGACAGCCTGGGAGCATGTGTACTGTGTACATCTAGTACATTGCAGAAATCAGCACAAATGTGAGAGGTGCTTTGGACTTGCTTAGTACATGTATATCCAAAATCAAGAATGTAAAGGCTAACACACTACATATGTCAAAATGGTGTCCTCTACAATCAGAAGACAAGCTGCCACGGTTGGACAACGTCGATTTGGTTCTATCACAGCCTCACACCTACGGTTATGGGCTTATGGCACTCGATACCATAGTTCGACACTTTCACTTGCCTGATAAAAATGCAGGGGAAATTAGCTAGCTTAACTAATTCAGTAGCTTCAAGAGATAAGACAAATATGTTGGAATATCACACAACTTTCAGTGGTATTTCTGCAGAACTTGCAAGTGCCAGAATTCTCGAGAAGCATATAAGAAAATTTCGCCACTAGTAAATATTTTCCCACCAAGTTAAGATGTGCCATAAACTGCTGAAAACATATGCAACTCTTTGTAGACGAAAAAGGTACACTCGTGTCCAATCAAATACAATGTTTGACATCCTATTCTATTATGATGTACTCCCTACGTCCCATAATATAAGAGCGTTTTTTACACTACACTAGTGTAAAAAACGCTTTTATATTATGGGACGGAGGGAGTATATAGCAATACTTTAACCGTCCTTGAGACTCGAGGCAGACTGACTACAAAGAATCTGAGTGTCTAAAGCTCGAGTTAGAGGGTAACATTTGAGTTCTTATATAGAGGTGTTAGAAAGTAAACGCTAGACATTGCTTGATATTAAATCTGAATGATAGCAGCCAACGAAAATAAAATGTCTAACATGGATTGGATACTCATTGTCCTGATATATGTACATTACATCACCAAAGATTTATCCTGGTGTGTGGATCAAGAAATAAGCATGGTCACATGGGAAACATCATAAAACCAGGTACAAATATTGCCATAGTGCAAATAGGTAACTAGACCACATCACCACAGGTCCACAGTACTAAATAAATCAGCAAAGGTAAACCTTGCAGGATCATTATTTTGGTTCGCGTCCTTAATTCATCGAAGGGATTTTATGAGACCAGTTACCAATCAGATTGTCAATCATCAAAAAGATATATAGTAGCTAGCATCATGCAGAATGTAAACCATATCACAGCTAGACAGATTAAAAAGAGGCAAATATTTCAGGGTTATTCTTCCAGAACGCATTCTTCCTTCATCACAGGAAATGTAGGAGGCCAAAGCATCATAAAGGGGCTGAAACTAAGCAAGTAATTATCCTTTTGGGTCACCTCATAAACCTTCTTTGCTGCCTTGCGCTTAATATCAAAAAGGTAGAGGGCATTGCAATCTGTCTCGATGAAAACAAACTCAGAATTGAACCCAACTGCAAGTACCTCGAAGAAATAATCATCCGTGTCCACCAATACGTGAATTGGCATCACATGATTACCACATATCTCGCGCAAACAAATGGCGTTAACAAGGAACCAGTTGGCAACACCACAACTATCCATCCTGTGGAGCCAGATCCGAATTTGAAGGTCCTTCACATGGGTCAGATGAACCCCACAATCATCTGCAAGCGACAGCCTGCCACGCCGCGGCGACACCTCTTCTGGGAGATTAACTAGCGACAAAGACGAGGACGCAAGATCCAACACGAATAACTTATCAATCTCACTCACAGAGACCAAATTATAGATCTTCCCGTCACCATTCAAACTAGCGAGAGGGAGACCAAATCGTCATGAAATGTCAGTGATTTCATTTGCAACCGAAGAGTACATGGCCCAGATATCATCTTGTAAGACATACACATCCACAATTGTCTGCCGCCCTTTCGAGCCAAATGCCAAATAAAAGAAGCCGTCGCCGCCGCTGCTGGGGATGATCTCTTGTTCGTAGTACGTGATGCGGCTGCGGGAGTTCGGAACTGGTGGGAGGATGGTCGTGGATCTCGAAGGGTG
>NC_041392.1:697213565-697261148 GCF_002162155.2 Triticum dicoccoides | reverse complement strand
GGTAGAGGTGAGGATGAGGCCGTTCCGGCAATCCACGCTGAAGCCGAAGCTGTCGCTGCCCATGGTGCCCAGATCGAAGTTAGCACGGCGGCGAGCTCAGGGGGCTGAGGCATCAGCACGAACCGCAGGGCCTTGGTGCTTCCAGTTTTGACGTAGAAGCCGAGGAAACTGGGTGGGTGGAGGTCGCGAAAGCAGTGGAGGAAGACGGGGTCGGAGGCAAGGGGCAGCCAGCGCTTGCAGACTAGAGCGGCGCGGACGAGGCTGGTGGGGAAGGCGACGCGGAGGAGGATCTCGTCGAGGAGATGGTCATCGTCGAGAACGGCCGAGGTGGCCGCTGTGGCCGACGGCGGCGATTGCGGCGCCCCGAGTGCTTCCATGGCTTGGCCATCTGATGAGATGAGATTTGGGCGAAGAAGAAAAAGAAAGGAGCTGATTTTTGTTTTTCAATGGGTTTTCTTCTTCTGATATAAAAAACACCTGAATGCGTTTTGTTTTTACTACAAAGAGTTGCAAATCCCTGAAAAAAAAGAAAATATGCACAAAACTCTAAAATATCGTTTTTTCTCTGCCGGTCTAAAGTATCTTCTTTTGTGCATCGTTACCCAGTTTTTCTTTAACACAGTACAGACGCACATACACTCACTCCAATGAACGACAGGTGCACCTACCCCTATGAGCACCTTCCAGAAACTGAGCCGGCATATCATCTTCAGATGTACGAAGACACCGTAGCCGCCATGTCGTCGAGTAAAATGTTTTCTCCCACTGAAAGCGCATCGCCGAAAATCCTGACATAAATCCAGGACTAATGCGAGCACCAGGACCCTTGGTGGGCTGGGATACCACTGTCTCTCTAACCATCCAACCACAATAAATGGATGTGGCGTTGTCAAAGAGGTCATAGACGATTCCGAACCTTGCATAATATGGCAACCCCAATAGATCGCCAAACTACATTACTTAACTAGCGCCATAGGGATTCCCACCTCTTGACATCATATTTGGCGCTAGAGGCGCGTGGAGTGGCGATGATCTGGCGGTGGAAAAAGAGGCAAAGGTGGTCTTCACTCATATCTAGAGGAGAAAGGGGAATAAGAGGCGAAGGGTTCTCTCGATGATTTTTACTTCTTTTATCTGGTCGGAGTTTTATTTACTTGACACCGACAAAAGTCCTCCCATCACTCTTCATATATCCTCAAAGCATATGAGACATGATGAACCTAACTTTCTCTTCACAAAGACATGCAAGTTGACTCAAATCAAGAAAGAAATGTAAGATCATTTGAGTTAAAAAAAGTACATAGAAAATATTTGCAAACAAAAAAGTAGGACCCGTTTTTTATAAGAAACAATATATTTACTTTTGGCAATTCATTTTAGAACCACCTTTTGAAGCGTGCAAACTTCAGCTTGCATGGTGTATCACAAGAGCTAAGGGCATCTCCAACTGGTCCCTTATAATTTAGCCCCTCAAATGGCCACAGATACCATAACCCCTAAATAAATCTTCAGCAACTGTTTTAAGTTTTTGTATATGATGTAGGGTGGAATCCTAGATGGCCAATCTTTTCATACTTGGAGGACGAAAAGGAAGAACAAGCATGAACACAAAGAGGAAATCAATCAAACAAGTCCACATCACACATCCATTAGAATAACACACATGAGATCCACAGGTATACAAGTGCAATCCAATGGAAATAGCACTAGGGTAAGGTTCCTTTCAAATCCAAAGAAGATGAGGTCTTGGAGGTAGACAGATCTTTCCTAGAGTAGAGGCCTTGCATAGTGGTAACCCTATTATACCCTACCGCCAACGTGTATGACGGTAGGAAAAGGGTCAAATCCGGATGTATTTTCAAACAAGGGTCAGATCGTGCTAAACATTTAAAAAAAGTCAAAAGAGTGATTCCGGCCTCCAGACGACTTATCTTGGGCAATCGGATGAGTTCCCATTACGCCATATACTCCTCCCCTTCCTTGGATTTTGGGCACAAAAAATAGATGCTTACATACTGGTGCAACGTGGATGTGGTACAGTACTCTCTAAGCACAAAATTGAGAAGGTCCCAGCTCTTGGTTGACCGAGTCTACACTTCTCTAGTTACTGGAGCGCTGTCGAATAATGAATTATTTTGCCCTTATAATCTTCTTGGCAGAAAAAGGAATAATTGTTAATGATGTTTTAGGAAGGGGGATCAAATGCAAAAGGCTGAAACCCAGCCGGGACCGGAGGCGGCATAAGAACAGAAACGACTACTGAATCATCAACAGCAGAAAAGAGACGGTAGAAAAGCAGCTGCTGATTAAAAGGTTTAGTGTCTTGGAAATGCATACTTGGCTGACAAAATTCAATGGATGACTTCTAGTTGAAAGAGAAAAGAAAAAGACTTGTCTTTTTGGTTCATGCTGAAGAGTTTTCACTTACTACGCTGCACGATGACCTGAAGACCGGAATAACTGAGGGCAAGAAAGGAATTGGACAGTGGCGGCAAGCCGGCAACTCCAATTGCGGCGGCCTCAGACCTACAGTTATGGGCTTGTGGCACTTGATACCATAGTTCTAAACTTTCAGTTGCCTGATAAAAATGCAGGGGAAATTAGCTAGCTTAAAGAATTCAGTAGCTTCAAGAGATAAGACAAATATTTTGGAATATCACACAACTTTTGGTGGTATTTCTGCAGAACTTGCAAGTGCCAGAATTCTCGAGAAGCATACAAGAAAATTTCGCCACTACTAAATATTTTCCCACCAATTATAAATTAAGATGTGCCATGAACTGCTGAAAACATATGTATCTCTTTGTACACGAAACAGGTAAACTCATGTCCAATCAAATACAATGTTTGACATCCTATTCTGTCATGACGTATAGAGCAATACTTTAACCGTCCTTGGGACTCAAGACATGCTGACTACAATGAATCTTATTGTATAAAGCTCGAGTTAGAGGGTAACATTTGAGTTCTTATATAGAGGTGTTAGAACGCAAACGCTAGACATTGCTCAATACTAAATCTGAATGATAGCAGCCAACAGTAAGAAAATGTCTAAGATGGATTGGATACTCATTGTCCTGATATCTGTACATTACATCACCAATGAATTGTCCTGGTGTGCCTATCAAGAAATAAGCATGCTGACATGGTAAACATCGTAAAACCAGATACAAATATTGCCATAGTGCATATAGTTACTAGACCACACTACTAAATAAATCAGCAAGAGGTAAACCTTGCAGGATCATTCTTTTGGTTCACATCCTTTCTTCATCGAAGGGATTTTATGAGGCCAGTTACCAATCACATTGTCAATCATCAAAAGATAAATAGCAGCATCATGCACAATGTAAACGATACCATAGGTAGACAGATTAAAAATAGGCAAACCTTGCAGGGTTATTCTTTCCAGATCACATCCTTCCTTCATCACAGGGAATTTAGGCCATCTACTTTTCGCCGTCGACCGCCAGCCCCGATGAGACGCATATGGAGGAAAGAGATGGAGCACCAGCAAACCAAACACCAGGCGAACGTCATAGCCTTGTAGGCATTGTGTGCCCAAGACAAGACATGCAAAACATGCGCTTGCGCTTGACAATGTGTCATGTCGGTCGAGGATGTTGCCCATGCCAACCCGAATCTAGATCTGACGCAATCCATCGCTGTCGTAGGGGGAAGGATATCTAATTTGCTGCCATCGGGCCACTAACCTTGTACCAGCATCAACCTGTCCCACTTGTCGGTGCCGTCATGAGAGACGACAACTGCCAGACACAAAAAACATAAGGATTACGGGTCTGAACGAACGGCGAGAAGACAAGGCCATCAACTTAGCGGTACCGTTGAAAAGTACGTCGCCGTTGTGAGGAAGAACATGATGCCACCTTATTCGATGTAGCACCAACCTCCCCAAATTAATGCTACTAGACAAAGCCAAAGCCCTAAATCAATGGAACAGTGGGAAGTGAAACAAGATCCCGCCCACTCCTCCAGCCGCCGGAGCAGCGGATAGAGAGGGGTGGAGATCAATGCCTCGCCGGCATTCAAAGAACCGCAGGAACTGTCACCTCTGTCTTAAGGAACAGAGCGAAGCGGTTTGCCGAAACTAAAGGAGAGAGTTGCACATACAACGGCAAAGAAAACAATTATCGTAAAAAACCAAAAATTACACTAAGTTCCAATGTATTAAAATTTTCACCATCATTCTAGCATCTTGGTTCCTTTACCGTCACCAAGTCACTTCACAAACGGACGTGTTGTTGTTACAGAAGTCGCGGAGGATGCTTCGGAGCTGCCGGGAGAGGATTTAGGGGACGAAAGTGCGGGGCGCGTGGATTCTGTGTAATTCATTTGCGCTAGGTGGCCGCAAGGGCGGTCACCTCATGCTTCATCTCCGTCTAAAGGCTCTCCCACAATGTGTTACCGCCTGTAGTCATGGATGATGTGGTGTAAGGGAGGAGGATGTGGAGCGGCTTGTGTTGTGGCATGAAGTAAGCCGGGTGTGGCCCTCTTTAAATGGTGGATTCTGGTGGCCGGGCATCCGGATGCGTCAATGCACGGCGCCGGAGTGGGTTTCTTGGCCGGCGAGCTTGCTTAATGGCGGCATAAGGACCAGGGCGGCGGGGCATTGAATGGGCGTGGTCAATATCTATCTTGTCCCATACAGTCACGCGTCTTTGGCATTGAACATGCACGGATAACGAGGACACGTCGGGGACGGCGCGCCGCTTCAATGCCGATACCGAGATGTCATGTCCGCTCTGTGAGCCGGCTTCAATGTGGAGCGTCCGCTTTATAGTCGCATGAATGCGAATAGCTGGCATCGAATAGGGACACACACATGCAAGGGAGGACGGTTTTAGGTGGGCTAGGGTGATCAGAAGCGGGCGTGGCTGTTGTCTGGAAGCCTGCAAAACTGAGAGCAACTAATTGAGGAGCGCTCATTCGGGAGCCTCCCCAAGGGTCACTTGGGGTGGGCTGAGAGCCAGCCACTTGGTGCGCTCAGCCTCCGCCATGTGTCGTGCTCTGGGCGCTTCCTCCTGATTTTATTTTATTTTTGCAAGCGTTTTTGGCTTTTTAGAAGTTTTTTTGGGTGTTTACGGCTTTTCGATTTTCCAAGGCCTTTCTTAGCTTTTCGAAAAAACAATTTTTTTATTTTTTTTACGTGAAAAAACACGTTTTTTCTTTGCAGGAGGCACGATTGTGCTTTTGCCAGAGCCACGGTTTTACTACGGCGAGAGGCACGGTCGTGCCCCTCAAAAACAAAAAAACGTGTTTTTTGTTTCAGTGAGAGGGACGGTTTCGCTTTCATGAGAGGCATGGTTTTGCTTCCGCGAGAGGCACGATCATGCCTCTCGGAAACGAAAAAAAATATGTTTGAATTTTTTGCCCTTCCACGAGAGGCATGGTCGTGCCTCTCAGAAACGAAAAAACCACGGCCATGCCTTTGGGAAATGGGAAGAAACACACTTTTTTCCTTTCGTGAGATGCCCATTTTTTGCTTCCGCGAGAGCCACAGTCGTGCCTCTCGAAAACAAAAAATAACATTTTTTTTCTTGCGTGAGAGGCACAATTTTGCTTCCACGAGAGGCACGAATTTGCTTCTACGAGCGTTCCTCTCGGAATCGGCTTTCTAAAAGGGAAAAAAAAGCTCTCGGTGTGTTTTTTCATGAAAAAAGAAGTACGTCAAAACCTATGAACAGGAGATCTCGATTTGAAAGATCTCAACGCGAGGATCCAACGGTGAAAATGTTTCAAGATTTGGACGCACGGTTTAAGAGATAAAACGTTTTGAATAAACAGATCTGTGAAAAAAGAAAAAACTCACATGTTACGACGAGTCGCGCATAAGCAGCGCGCCACTTGTCGCAACCTAAGATGAAAATGATCTTTTAAAGGGATGCTCCTTAATTAGTGATTTTGTGCAAAACTTTCATGACGTATGCGCGCTGGTTGAGGATCGGCGTTGGAGATGCCCTAAACACAAAATTGACCAGGTCTCAGCTCCCAGCTATACGTTCTCTAATTCCTGGGGCGTTGTCGTTGTCTTTTTCTGTCTATAAAGTTTCTATAGAAAAAGGAATAATAATTGTTAACAAATACTCCCTTCATTTTTTTATGTAAGGTGTATTACTTTTGACACGGTGATCAAGACACATAATTATAAACAATTTAGGACAAAATTAACCTTGTCTAATTCGTTGATTAGTGGCAAGTAAATCATTTAGCCTAGGAAAGAAAGAGACACACGAAATCAGGAGAGATAGTTATCTTTTTTGTCTACAAGGGGAGATGCATGCAATCAAGTGAGAGATACTTTCTTTTTTCTGAATGGTCAAGAATAAAATTACAAGGAATTAGAACAAATACATCTTACATTATGAAATTTTATCAAAAAATAAATACACCCAATATCAGGGGCGGAGCTGGAGCAAATGTTACCCTGATGCACCACTTTAACTGGTGTAAAATTTCAAGTAACGACAATAGTAAATAAAAGTGTGTTTTATAACTTATACCTGACATAATAGAAGACTAATTAAATACAAAACATAGCCATCAAATGCTTAAAATAACAAGGAAACAACAAATAAAGTTACTTGAAAATGATGTCTTCCATTTCGAAACTCCAAAATACGTCATTAGATACTAAGATTGAATATCCTACAATATAAAAAGAATAAAATTAAATTTTCCAGTGGAACAAAGAAGAATGGTGAAATGAAAATATTTAAGTAGCTAAATTCAAGCCGGGCTCTTAATTCTTGAAACCAATATTTTTAGTCCCAAACTCGCAAATATTTAAAAATTATTTTCTCTTAGCTGGCAATGTTCATTAGCCAAGTACTTTCTTCTTACCGAATATTTCAAATTAGGATGTTCATGTTTTATCAATTTCCTTTTGCCCTTATCAAAATGGATCTCCTCTTCCTAATTCAATTCTTTCGGAGATCTCGTGATAATGCTTTACTTTTGAATAAGGACATGCCCATGGTATATGTAAATTTGACTAGCAAAATTCCACGTGGGACATGAAAAATTTGACAACTACAAATTCCAATGCCTATGTTCGGCCAAAACCCATTGATTTAAATGGAGTCGTAGCAGCCAAACGTGGGCTGCCCAGAACATTTACTATGCAAAGGAAAACGAAAGGACAGATGTATATATGCCAGGCAGTGAATATATCCTTTGCCTTTTTTTGGAATCTATTGACTGCAAATTCATACAAATAATTATAAGGATTGAGAATAATTATTGAAAAGAATTAGACAAGAGGCAAGGGCGTTACCCAGACAGAACTAGAATTGGCTGCAATCTGAAGTCTAGACGAAGGATTGGACAAAGTAGATCACGTTCTTGCCGAGATCGATTCACGAAGCCGGCGTAGTCGCGTCGATCGGCACGGCCACTCCTGCGCATGGCGTAGCCTCGATCGGCCGCTCCCACTTGGCGGCGAGGAGTGGGGATTGGAAACCGCTGCGTGGCTGCGCACAGGTAATGGATAGCCAGGCGTGGAGAGGCCATACTAAGCGTACGACCCAATTGTGGGCTGTGGGCTGTGGACGTGTGCGGGCGTAGGCCGTCATGCGGCTGCGATCGTGGACCCTGATGCACCACTTCACCTCAACCCTGATGCCCAAGCCTTTTTCAGTATGACATTGGACCCGTATTCCTGTGCCTCGGGGTCGGCCCATTGGGCTCCGGCCCTGCCCAATATAAAGAAACGGAGGGAGTATGAACTAAAAAGGTGAGCTGCTTTTCACTATGGGAAGCAGGAATCAAATGCGAAAGGGCTGAAACCCAGCCAGGACCGGAAGGCAAAAAAGAAGGGGAAACGACTACGGACTACTGAATCATCATCAATAGCAGAAAAGAAACGATAGAAAAGTAGTTGTTGATTACTAAAAGGTTTAGTGTCTTCGAAATACATACTTGGCTGAGAAAAATCAATGGAGGAAATCTCTTTAACTTAAAGAGAAAAGAAAAGATCAGTGTGTTTCGTTCACTATGAAGAGTTCTCGGTTACTACGTTACACGACGACCTGGAGACCGGAATAACTGAGGGCAAGAAAAAAAAACAGGACAGCGGCGGCCTCTTTTATTCTTGCGATAGTAATCCGGGGCATGATGGAGAAAGGGATGTGGCCAAGAACATAAGCATCGCGTTCATGCAATAGTATTTCGTAATTATAAGAGATAAGCATTGCATAGGATGCCAATGCCTTGGAAGATGAAAAAAATTCAGAGATGCATGAATCTCTGAATCTGTTTTGCCCACCATGTCCAGCTAGCTCAGCAACTCAGGCCTCCCTGGGATGGCAGTGCAGGAAAGCATCCTGCTCCTAACGCTTACAGGTCGCCGTCAATCGTGTGGTGGCATGAGCAAGCCAGCCGGCGCATGGCAACATTATTCGGCCCGGAACCACGCGACGCGACCCTGGCAAATCCAGCCCGTTGGAAAGCGACTCTTCTCATCATCTGAACTGAACCAGTGTTACCAGTCTCGGCGTAGTTCTGTATTGTTTCTCCAGTTTGCAGTAGCTTCAGACACAGTTTAACAGCACGAGCTGTTGCCTCGTGGATCAAATTCAGACCCGACGTTTCAGTATGGTAGATGCGCCCTGTGCCAATCTTGTAAAAGATTCATGATCCTGCACATGTTTTTCGTCTGAGCCTACCAACGTTCCAGAGTCCCTGCTAACTGTAAATTGACTGCTCTGGTTTGTAGAAGAAACAGAGGTGCTCTCCCAAAGGCTGGTTCATGTACGGCTGCTCTCGCAAAGACCCAGTACTGCCCTTTACTCCAAGAGAATAAATAAAGTCTCAGGCCACATGTAAAACGCAATACTTTATCATTGAGACTCAAGACAGAATGACTACGAAGATTCTGAGGGTCTAAAGCTCGAGTTACAGGGTAACATTTTATATCGATGTGTTAGAAAGTAAACGATAGACATTGCTTAAAGTATAATATGGATTCGAAACTCATTGTCCCAATATATAATGAATTATCTGGCAACTAGGTAATTAGACCACAATACTAAACAAATCAGCAATAGATAAACTTCACAGAATCATTCTTGTGGTTCGACCCCTCATTCACCGCAAGGATTTTAAGAGGCCAGTACCCATCCCATTGTTAATCGTCAAAAAGATATATAGTAGCATCATGTATTTTGTAGACCAGATCGCAACTAGACAGATCAAAAGAAGCCAAAGCTTGCAGGTTTATTCTTTCAGATCACATCCTTACTTTAGTTCATCACAGGAAATTTTGGAGGCCAAATCATCATAAAGGGGCTGACAGAATACAAGCATTCATCCTCTTTTGTTATCTCGTAAACTTTCTTTAACGCCTTGGATTTGATATCTAAAAGGTAGAGGACACTGTCTACTGTCTCGATGAAAACAAACTCAGAGTTGAACCCAATGACTGCATGTACCCCAAAGAAATAATCATCAGACTCCTCAAACGTGTGAATTGGCATCATATGATTACCGAAAATCTCACGCAAACAAATGGTATTCACAAGGAACCAGTTGGTGACGCCATTGCCATCAATCCTGTGGAGCCAAATGCGAATCTGAAAGTCCTTCACATGGGTCAGATGAACCCCAGAATCATCTGCATGTGACAGCATGCCATGCCACATAGACACCTCCTCCGGGAGGTTGACTAACGAAGAAGACAGGGACACAAGATCTAGCATGAATAACTTTTCTACTATCTCGCTCACAGCGGCCAGATTATAGATCTTCCCATCACCAATCAAACTAGGGAATTGCAGCGAGAGTTCACTGATTTCAGTTACAATCGAAAAATATATGGCCCAGATATCATCTCGTAACGCATACACACGCACAACTGTCTGCTGCCCTTTAGAGCCCAGCGCCAAGTAGATGAAGGACAGGCCATCGCCTCCACCGTTGAGGATGGTCGCATGCTCGTAGTATGTGAAACCATCCTGCAGAAGGCAGGTCTCGGGATCTGGTGGCAGGATGGTCGTACATCTCGCAGGGTACAGGGGGCAGCGCACGATTTGTTTGGGTTCGTTGGTGTCCACGAAGGATGTGCGGAGGAGGAGGTCGTTCCAGCAATCCACGTACCGCAATCTCGGGGGGCTGTCGCTGCCCAAGGTGCCCAAATCGAAGTTAGCGCGGCGGACGACGCCGGCGAGCTCTGGGGGCTGAGGCATCGGCACGAAAAACGGGGGCTTGCTGCCCGTTGTGCAGACGTAGAAGCCGAGCAGGCTGGGTGGGTGGAGATCGCGGAAGCGGCGGAGGAACACGGGGTCGGAGGCGAGGCGGAGCCAACGTTTGCAGACGAGAGCAGCGCAGATGAGGCAGGTTGGGAAGGCGACGCGGAGGAGGATCTCGCCGAGTAGATCGTCGTCGTTGAGAACGGCCGAGGTGGCGGCTGCGGCCGGCGGCGGCGGTTGCGGAGTCTCGAAACTATCCATGTTTTGGTGATGCAACTTGGGCCAAGAAAAAAAAGAAGGGGACTGGGGTTTTATGTTTTGCCAATGGGGTTTCTTACATAAAACACCCGTACGTGTTTTATTTGTACTCGTATTTATTTATTATTACAATATTACAAAGAGTTCTTTTACCGCACACATACTATATATTACCTGATCGCAAAAAAAAGATATTACCTATCTTCCTTCCGGAGATAGCTTTCCGCCGCTAGGGACTCGCGCTCCGCCGCCGTTCTCCGGCGGCTTCCCTCCGTCGGTCGTCGACAGTGAGGGGGGTCGCCCGATTCACGCGTGTGGATAGTTTTAGACCAAAGTAGCTTAGTTTTTTAGGCTGTTCATCGTCTTGGCTTCGGCGGGGGCGATGATGGTGCTGAATACTTTTTTTTAGATCCTACTCCGATGAGACAATTGGTCCTATCGTTGGGGGTGGACTTGGAATCTACTCTGTTCAAGTAAGGATGATGTGGCGGTGGAGGCATCTTTATGATGGACATGTGTCTTCGGGCTCTGCCGTTGCGACGACGTCTGTTCCAGCGTCGGCGAGAGTTTGGGAGGTAGTCTAGGAGTGTTGGGAAACATAGGATGCATTTTTAAAAAATTTCCCAGGCTCACGCAAGATCTATCTAGGAGATGTATAGTAGCGAGGGGGAGAGTGTGTCTACGTACCCTCATAGACCGCAAACAGGAAGCGTTTCACAACGCTGTTGATATAGTCGAACTTTCTTCGAGCTCCACCGATCGAGTACCGAACGTACGGCACCTCCGAATTCTGCACACGTTCAGCGCGATGACATCCCTCACCTTCTTGATTCAGCAAGGTGTTGAGAAAGTAGATGAGTTCCATCAACACTATGGCGTGATGAGGGTGATGGTGAAGTTATCCGCACAGGGCTTCGCCTAAGCACTACGAAGATATGACCGGAGACGTAAACTATGGAGGGGAGTGCTGCACACGGCTAACGATTGTTGTTGTGTGTTCTAGGCGCCCCCTCCCCACGTATATATAGGTGGGAGGGGGAGGGGAGCAGCAACGGTGCGCCCCAAGTAGGAGGAATCCTACTTGGGGTCCTCCCCAATTCGGCCTCTCCCCTTTCCATATTTGTCGGAGGGGGAAAAGGGAAGAGGAATTAGAGAAGGAAAGGGGGGGGGGGCTCCCTCTTTCCCTTCTCCCACTTGGCCTCCTTCCTTGGGGGGAGGGGGGGGCACCCCTTGCGGGCTGGTGTGCTCCCCTCTTATGGCCCATGTGGCCCATATATTTCCCCTGGGGATTCCGGTAGCCCCCCAGTACTCCGATAATTACGCGATACTCCGGAACACTCCCGGTGTCCGAATACTATCATCCTATATATCAATCTTTATCTTTCGACCATTTCAAGACTCCTCGTCATGTCCGTTATCTCATCCGAGACTCCGAACAACATGCGGTCACCAAATCACATAACTCATATAATACAAAATCGTCATCGAACGTTAAGCGTACGGACCCTATGGGTTTAAGAACTATGTAGACATGACCCAGACACCTCTCTGGTCAATAACTAATAGCGGAACTTGGATGCTCATATTGGCTCCTACATATTCTACGAAGATCTTTACCGGTCGAACCGTTATGACAACATATGTTATTTCCTTTGTCCATTGGTATGTTACTTGCCCGAGATTCGATCGTCGGTATCTACATACCTAGTTCAATCTCGTTACCAGAAAGTCTATTTACTTGTTCCGTAATACATCATCCTGCAACTAACTCATTAGTCACTTTGCTTGCAAGGCTTCTTATGATGTGCATTATTGAGAGGTCCCAGAGATACCTCTCTGGTACTCGGAGTGACAAATCCTAATTTCGATCTATGCCAACCCAACAAACACCTTCGGAGATACCCATAGAGCATCTTTATGATCACCCAGTTACGTTGTGACGTTTGAAGCACACAAGGCATTCCTCCGGTATTTCGGGAGCTGCATAATCTCATAGTCGAAGGAATATGTATTTGACATTAAGAAAGCAATAGCAATAAAACTGAACGATCAATATGCTAAGCTAACAGATGGGTCTTGTCTATCACATCATTCTCCTAATGATGTGATCCCGTTATCAAATGACAACTCATGTCCATGGTCAGGAAACCTTAACCATCTTTGATCAACCAGCTAGTCAAGTTGAGGCTCAATAGGGACACAAAGTTTGTATATGTATTCACACATGTATTTAGATTTCCGATCAATACAATTCTAGCATCAATAATAAACATTTATCATGAATAAGGAAATATAAAATAAAAACTTTATTATTGCCTCTAGGGCATATTTCCTTCAGTCTCCCACTTGCACTAGAGTCAATAATCTAGATTACATTGTGATGATTCTAACACCCATGGAGTCTTGGTGCTGATCATGTTTTGCTCGTGGAAGAGGCTTAGTCAACGGGTCTGCTACATTCAGATCTATATGTATTTTGCAAGTCTCTATGTCTCCCTCCTTGACTTGATCATGGATGGAGTTGAAGTGTCTCTTGATGTGTTTGGTTCTTTTGTGAAATCTGGATTCCTTCGCTAAGGCAATTGCTCCAGTATTGTCACAAAATATTTTTATTGGACCTGATGCACTAGGTATTACACCTAGATCGGATATGAAATCCTTCATCCAGATTCCTTCATTTGCTGCTTCCGAAGCAGCTATGTACTCCACTTCACATGTAGATCCCGCCACGACGCTCTGCTTGGAACTGTACCAACTGACAGCTCCACCATTCAATATAAATATGTATCCGGTTTGTGACTTAGTGTCATCCGGATCAGTGTCAAACCTAGCATTGATGTAACCATTTATGATGAGCTCTTTGTCACCTCCATAAACGAGAAACATATCCTTGGTCCTTTTTAGGTACTTCGGGATGTTCTTGACCGTTGTCTCACTAGTAGAAAACAGGGCTTCCGTTCGGGCCTGGCCAGCCCATTAGTCCCGGTTCTGCACGAACCGGGACCCATGGGGTGCATTAGTCCCGGTTCGTGAGCCCAGGGGGCCGGCCGGGGCCTCGTGGGCATTAGTCCCGGTTCGTTTCGACTCATTTGTCCCGGTTCTAGGCACGAACCGAGACCAATGGGCCTTGCTACTGGCCCACAGCCATTGGTCCCGGTTCGTGGCTCGAACCGGGACAAAAAGAGGAGCTTTAGTCCTGGTTCCAGCCACGAACCGGGACAAATGAGTTGCCTATATATACCCCATCACTGCAGCAGAGCACTCCACAGTGCTCTGTTTTTTGCTGGCCGGCGAGGGGGAGGGCATTGGGTGCTCTAGCTCACCTCCTATGCACATGAGGTGTTCGATGAAATGCCCGAGCCACACTAGTTAAGATTTCTCCTCTCGAAGCTCGACCTCCGAGCTCCATTTTCCCCGAGATTTGTCTAGGTTTATATTAGCAGTCCGTCACGCCCCGTCCCCGTCTTCACTACCGTCGATCGCCCAAGCCGATCTCGTCGCCGGCACCACCGTGGTGAGCCTCTTATTCTTATCTTCTTTCTGAAAGAAAAGAAATCTTACTTTACATAGATACTTGTCTAATTTTCTTACTTTTGACACACATAATTATATATAATGCACGAAGATGAACCGACAATGGATGTACGGTGACAGACACACCTCTGCGTACATTAAGGGCGTGCATGATTTTCTCGAAGTGGCCGAGGCAAACAAGCAGAATGGTTTTATATGTTGTCCATGCCCTAAATGTGGGAATACGAAGGCTTACTCTGACCGGAAAATCCTTCACACCCACCTGCTTTACAAGGGTTTCATGCCACACTATAATGTTTGGACAAGGCACAGAGAAATAGGGGTTATGATGGAAGACGACGAAGAAGAAGAGGACGATGACAACTATGTGCCCCCTGAATACGGTGATGCTGCAATGGGGGAAGCTGCTAAAGATCAAGAGGACCCAGGCGATGTGCTCGATGATGATGATCTCCGCCAGGTCATTGTCGATGCAAGGACGCAATGCGAAAGTCAAAAGGAGAAGCTGAAGTTCGATCGCATGTTAGAGGATCATAAAAAAGGGTTGTACCCCAATTGCGAAGATGGCAACACAAAGCTCGGTACCGTACTGGAATTGCTGCAGTGGAAGGCAGAGAATGCTGTGCTTGACAACGGATTTGAGAAGCTACTGAAAATATTGAAGAAGAAGCTTCCAATGGATAATGAATTGCCTGATAGTATGTACGCAACAAAGAAGGTCGTATGCCCTCTAGGATTGGAGGTGCAGAAGATACATGCATGCCCTAATGACTTCATCCTCTACCGCGGTGCGTACAAGGATTTGAACGCATGCCCGGCATGCGGTGCATTGCGGGATAAGATCAGACGAGATGACCCTGGTGATGTTGATGGCGAGCCCCCAGGAAGAGGGTTCCTGCCAAGGTGATGTGGTATGCTCCTATATATAACACCACGGTTAAAACGACTGTTCAGAAACAAAGAGCATGCCAAGTTGATGCGATGGCATAGTGAGGACCGTAAGAAAGATGGGAAGTTGAGAGCACCCGCCGACGGGTCGCAGTGGAGAAAAATCGAGAGTACTGGGCTGAGTTTGCAGGTGACCCAAGGAACGTATGGTCTGCTTTAAGCGCGTATGGCATTAATCCTTTCGGGGAGCAGAGCAGCAATCACAGCACCTGGCCCGTGACTCTATGTATCTATAACCTTCCTCCTTGGATGCGCATGAAGCGAAAGTTCATTATGATGCCAGTTCTCATCCAAGGCCCTAAGCAACCCGGCAACGACATTGATGTGTACCTGAGGACATTAGTTGAAGAACTTTTACAGATGTGAAATGGAAACGATGTAAGTGCGTGGGATGAGCACAGACAAGAGGAATTTAACCTGCACGCGTTGCTGTTTGTAACCATCAACTATTGGCCCGCTCTCAGTAACCTTTCAGGACAGACAAACAAGGGATACCACGCATGCACACACTATTTAGCTGATATCGAAAGTATATACTTGGACAAATGTAGGAAGAATGTGTACCTGAGCCACCGTCGATTTCTTCTGACCAACCATCAATGTCGAAAGAAAGGCAAGCATTTCAAAGGCGAGGCAGATCACCGGAAGAAGCCCGCCATGCGTACCGGTGATCACGTACTTGCTATGGCCAATGATTTACACGTAATCTTTGGAAAGGGTCCCGGCGGACTAGCTATTCCGAATGACGCGAGGGACGCGCACCCATGTGGAAGAAGAAATCTATATTTTAGGACCTACCCTACTGGAAGGACCTAGAGGTCCGCTCTTCAATCGAAGCACGTGACGAAGAACCTTTGCGTGAACCTGCTAGGCTTCTTGGGCGTGTATGGGAAGACAAAAGATACAGCTGAGGCACAGGAGGACCTGCAATGTTTGCACGAAAAATACGGCATGCCTCCAAAGCAGTATGAAGGTCCTGCCAGCTAAGCTCTTACCAAAGAAGAGAAGGAAATCTTCTTTGAATGCCTGCTTAGTATGAAGGTCCCGACTGGCTTCTCTTTGAATATAAAGGGAATAATAAATATGCCAGAGAAAAAGTTCCAGGACCTAAAGTCTCATGACTTCCACGTGATTATGAAGCAACTTCTTCCGGTTGCATTGAGGGGCCTTCCACCGGAAAACGTCCGATTAGCCATTGTGAAGCTATGTGCATTCCTAAATGCAATCTCTCACAAGGTGATCGATCGAGAAATCATACCAAGGCTAAGGAGTGATGTGGCGCAATGTCTTGTCAGTTTCGAGCTGGTGTTCCCACCATCCTTCTTCAATATCATGACGCACGTCCTAGTTTATCTAGTTGACGAGATCGTCATTCTGGGCCCCGCATTTCTACACAATATGTACCCCTTTGAGAGGTTCATGGGAGTCCTAAAGAAATATGTCCGTAACCGCGCTAGGCCAGAAGGAAGCATCTCCATGGGCCATCAAACAGAGGATGTCATTGGGTTTTGTGTTGACTTCATTCCTAGCCTTAAGAAGATAGGTCTCCCTAAATCGTGGTATGAGGGGAGACTGACTGGAAAAGGCACGCTTGGAGGGGACTCAATAATATGTAGGGACGGATATTCTTGGTCTCAAGCACACTATACAGTTCTACAGAACTCTACCTTGGTGACCCCGTATGTCGATGAACACAAGAACAGTCTGCGCGCCAAACACCCAGAGCAGTGTGACGACTGGATTACATGTGAACACATCAAGACTTTCAACAGTTGGTTGGAAACACGCCTCAGAGGTAACAACACTGTTTGTGATGAGCTGTACTCGTTGTCCAGGGGACCATCTTCGACTGTATAGACTTACAAAGGATACGAGATAAATGGGAATACATTTTACACGATCACCCAAGATCAAAAGAGCACCAACCAAAACAGCGGTGTCCGCTTTGATGCAGCAACCGAGAGGGGAAATGACACATATTATGGTTACATAGTGGACATATGGGAACTTGACTACGGACATGATTTTAAGGTCCCTTTGTTTAAGTGCAAATGGGTCAATCTATCAAGAGGCGGGGTACAGGTAGACCCACGGTACGTGTCGGGGATATACCCTACGGCGTAAACCGGCCGCAAGTTAACCCTGCCAGGACTTGGGGTTTATCTGAAGACCCCGCTGACACTTGGCGAGTTACTGGCGACCCGCTCTGACCTGACGGTTTACAAGCAACCCACCTGGTCTTATGACTCACTGGTGATCCGGCGTGCGGGACAGACGGATGACAAGGCCCGAGGCCCAGAAGGCCGGTTCACGTTTAATGGTGGGCCGGTTTAAGAGAAAAGGCATGAGGAACGTTTATCTTACAAGGAGTTAAGACCTGGACTTGTATCCGGTTTGTATTAGAGATAAACTAGTCCTAATCCTAATATGACTCTACATGTAACCCGCCCCTCCAACATATATAAGGAGGGGCAGGGAGGGGCAGGGCTCCCCAAAAAGGGGGACAAAATTCACAAGTTCCACGAGTTGGACAAGTTAGGTTTAGACAATAGCTCGCGAGATAGAGCAATCTTGTAACCGTGGTCATCATCATCAATATCAATGAAGCAGGATGTAGGCTTTTACCTCCACCATGAGGGGCCGAACCTGGGTAAAAACATCGCGTCTCTCGTCTCGCTCAACCCCTCTCAAGCTACCACATAGATGCGTTGGCCTCGCGACTAAGTCCTGACACTAAGAACATCTGCCGTGACAATTCCACGACAGTTGGCGCCCACCGTGAGGCATGCGCACGGTGGTGTTGAGCTCTTGGAGGGATCTTTTCGAGGGATCGAGAAGCTTGCAATTCATCGGATGAAGAAAAATTTCAGAAATTAGGGTTGCATCAAGTGCGCCGCCGCAAAATTGCCGAGTTGACCATACCGAGAGGCGATACAATTCAAAGACAGATAAAAAGATTTTTTGGAGCACTCACGCGTTGGCAAGACCGACTGGATTTTCATCAAGCATCCCCATGATCCGGGAACATGGACACATTTTCTACAGGGTCACTTCAAATCTGGACGAAGAAGTATTGCCTTGGGTTTGATCAAGTATAAGACAGTTTGATTATTGCTAAGCCACGATCAGACTAGCACCTCAAAAAATAAAGAGGGGAAAAGAGAAACAAAAATCATGGTGTACGTCTGGTCTGGCCAGACGATTCCTACGGCAGCCACTAAAATATTTTCCGGCGGATCCGAGTTTCATCAGCACAAGCCCCGATGGCAAAGCAATCGGTACTGCTACTAGCTTTACCAAATTAGGATTCCATCACTGCTGCTCGGTGAACCTAGCAAAAGTAACGAAGGAGCAAGTACCAAGCTAGTATTCCTCTCATAAAAAAAGGAGAAGGGGAAAGAAGACGTGAGTTATAACGAAGGCAAGTTTTGATTAAATCAACTCCGATGCATCACGTGAAGACTCAAGAAGCACCGGATTAGATTCCAACTTGAGCCGGACTCGGACTCGCCGGTTGCGCCCCCTACTCCGAGCTGCTGTGGCTACGCTCCGCCTCGACTATGGCCAAGCCACTGCCAAGGCCCTTGCCTGTGGGCTCTGACCCGCCGCACGCTGTATTTTCGCCGGAGCCCTCGTTAGCCGCGGTCTCGATTCAAGCTGCTGCCTGCTCAGTCTACGAGATGAGGAACATCTGCTCCATAAATGGCTCCTGCATGTCCTATCCACGAGCGCTGGTTCATGAAAGATACAAAACCAGTACACACGCAGGAACGGCCTCGCTCAGCCGCCGCTGCCATTGCGTTTAGCCGGCCGCGCGATCTTGAGCCGCCGAGCTGCTCCACGCCCGTACATCCGCGTCGGGACTACACCAAGCCACCCAGCCCCGTGGCCACCTCTGTTGTTTTTTCCTCGAGCAGTTGCTGAGCTTCAACTGTGACCCGTCTGGTCGGGGCTTCCTGCTGGTGTGTTCTTCTCTCGTCAGTACAAAAGAAAAATCGGGGGTTTAGCCGGATGGTAATGGAGCAGCGCATGCATGCATGATGATTCAAGGACTAGTCTGCCGACAATAATGAAACAGAATCTCAATGGACAAGTACTATTCTTAAATTTACAGCAGATCGATGGCAGTCAAGATGCTGAATTAAATCCCAAAGACACAAAGCAAACTACACTGGTACTGGATCAATTACGTTAAGGCTGATTTGATTGCTTATTGGTGGATTACTGCCCACGTGGAGGCCTAGAACAGTACTACAAGTATTATGACAGCAGTTTGTCATCTATTTTCTGTCCACACCGTCCAGCATTATAACGTCTACGCTCAGTCGACAAAATCACCAGGTGCTATCCTTTTTTAGTATTTTATCAGCACATATAAATTATTTGAGAACAATTACTTGGTTTGTGTTGTTTTTTCGCAGGACCATTATTTATTACAAAGGGTGTCGCAAAAGGGGCCAGCATTGTTTTTACGCTAGCGCTTGTCCGTGCCCTGCTGCGTGACGGATACATGCACAAGTCATCGCTCCCGCCACATCAACACAGTGCAATTAACTCGCCCGTCCGCACCGGATTACGACACCGTGGCCGGCTCACCCGTCTGCGCCGGTTTACAATACCGCAGACAACTTACCCGTCCTTTCCGGCGGCCGGGTTTCCTACCAGTGCCGGCTTACAACGCCGGGGCCGGTTCATCTGTCCGAGCCACCTCTAATACTGTGGACGTCTCTACCGTCCATTTATTGCGCCCTGGTTTACATCGACACAGCAGGGCCGCACCTGTCTGCATGAGCTGTTTATTGAGTATGAACAAGTCACAGCGTGGGTAGCCCGGTTTTCATTCAACAATTTGGAGGCAATTATTATGTATTATCAGCCGTCGTCTGCACTGGATGGTTCAATGGACATGCACACAAGTCGCCGCCACTACAGTTTGGTTAAACTTCAAGGAGCCAGTTGGAAGGAACCATTGGCCGAGTTGCTGAGACGGTTCATACGGGATCATTTATAACCCGCCGCAGTCACCTCAACCTTCTGTGGATTCACATCGTGCTATCAACATCAATGATATACAAGTTATGCCGGTTTATATCACGGTCAAATCTGGAGAATCTCAAGCCAACTCCTCGAGTCACCTTGAGACTTGGGGGCTACAATGATATGACTTAGCAAACGTTGTCGGTTTTCAATGAAGTCAAGAACCCCAATATGTTGGAGGGAAAGATAATCCGGTCCCGGATTCACATCGTGCTGTCAGAAGATTTCCGGATTAGAAAGTATATGACAGTTACAAAATCCCAGCTCAATGAAGAAGTTTCGGGTCATCAGAAAAGGATTTCGGTTTACAATCCGGTACAAGGGAAATTTGTTCTCCGACAAAGCTCTGAAACTCTCAAATCCGGTTTAAGAATTTCCGGTTCAAAAAGGAATTAACTTCTCACAAGTTCGAGTTTAAAGGCCGTCAGAAAATTTTCGGCTAAAAATGAAGATTCCGGTTTAAAATTCGGTTCAAGGGAAAGATGTCTCCCACAAAGGTTTGAAGCTCTCAATATCCGGTTCAAGATCCCGGTTCAAGAAGAATTTATCTCTTGCAAAAGTTAAAAATTGCGGAAGAAGACCTGCTGCCATGATGCGCGGTTCAAACATGGGTATCCCGCCTTACTGGCCTGACATATTATTGATCACATGGGGGCGTCTGCTTCATAAAGCGGGGTCTCTGTTCTTTTACATCATGCGTGGTTACACGAAGTTGTTCTGTTTTAAAGCGGCCTCCGGTTTACCCCTTGAAAATTTTATAAACATCACTTGGGGGCTTGGTCGTGTCCGAACCAATGCAATACCTCTTGATAGGCGAGAGCCACCAGATCACTTGGGGACTTGGTCACGTCTGAACCAGTCATGCCTCTTGATCAGCCTAAGGCCACAGAATCACTTGGGGGCTTGGTCGAACCCGAACCATTGCCATGCCACTTGATCGGCATAAATGCCACGGTTTCATTTGGGGACCTGGCTGACTTGAACCATAGCTACACCTATCGGGAGCTTGGTCGTGTCCGACCATGGTAACGCCATCTGATCAGCTCAAATAAGCCTCTTTTTGCAAATGGTTTTATCATTGCCTTTGCTTGAATTTTGTTTTGATAAATATTTCTTTTG
Source organism: Triticum dicoccoides (assembly GCF_002162155.2). Lineage (NCBI taxonomy): Eukaryota > Viridiplantae > Streptophyta > Magnoliopsida > Poales > Poaceae > Triticum > Triticum dicoccoides. The sequence goes on along the minus strand of NC_041392.1, from coordinate 697,240,047 downwards.
TTGCGTCTTTAAACCGACAATTCATAAACCGGTTCGACTATCAAATTACAAATTGATGGAACACGGTCAAATCTTAATCCGGAGACTATCTGCCCGGTTTGATTTTCTGTTACCATCCTATTATGGAGTAAACCGGTGTTTATCACAGCCCGGCACGGTTTTAACATAAACCGGCACAATATGGATGGAGTTATCAGTACTCAAGATTGGGGTTATCACCTTTACTACAAAAAGTTGGTAAAACCAACAATGTGATTCAATATCACAGGTATGATCTATTTCATATTTGATTATTCTTAAGGGCAGCCTTGGTTATAAACCCGGGTTATATGTTGGGCATTATGACCCGTCCGGCGGTAAACCGCTAGGACACTTTAAACTTGTTGTATGCAGAAACAGGCTTGTTAAACCGGCCTGACTTTGGACTATAAGTTGCCAGTATATATATTTGGATTGCGGCATTGGAATCATGCGCTTATAAATCATTGGGTTATATTATTCAAATAGCCAAACTTGGCTGGATTTTCATTATGATATTGAATGAATAAGGTTTTCATACTGGATTATATTATCTTGAATAGCCAACATGGCTGGATTTTTTTGTTATTAATAACCGGTATTATTGAGTTTTCAAAGTCGCTTTAGCGCAATGGTTATTATTTTATCAAAGGATATGATTTATTCTACAATGGAAGGAATAGTCCCGAGTCACTGCATGCTTACAACCCGACACTTGGGGACTACATTATTCAAATCGAGATTACATGCAAGTCTCATGTCCCTGCAAGCATGCATCATGACACTTGGGGGCTAATGCCAAGTCATTTTTAGTCTTACTGAAGACCCGACTCATCATATTATAATGAGCCGGCCCTTGGGGGCTACCAATTGCTCCTGTCAACAATTCAAGGTACACAAGTTTTTATCCATTATGTTGAAGGGTCCACTCCTCAGTTGATAAAGCACAAAGCTCTTAACCTTGTGGACGTGGGTTCAAGCCCCATGATGGGAGTTACATCATATGATGTTATTTTCAATGAAGTATATATAAAGTCCCAACTCAATATTATCTTACTGAACTGGCCCTTGGGGCTACACTGATTGAAGTTTATATAAGCAATTACAAGTCCCAGATTGCTGCAAGCATGACAACCCGGCAGTTGGGGGCTACATATATGGAGCATTCAGTTTATATGATTGAGATGAACAAACCGGATTTCTTCAAGGTTGAAACACTTATTGGAGAAAGTCTTAAGTTATCACTATGTTCTCCTCTTAAGACTTGGGGGCTAGAGGTATTATGCATATAAAGGAGGAACATCTTCATTTTATCAATTTTGAGTAAATCAGGAAGATCAATTACATGACCCGGTGTCGACAACAATTATGACCCGGCGCCATCAATATTTATAAACCGGCTATTTTGATAATATTAAACCGGCAAGTTTTACATCTTTAAACCGGTTGAATATCAGATAAGTATTTTCAGACCCATGTTTCTTAAACCGGCGCTTTGGGAGCTGAGTTAAAGGAGTTATTCTTCACGATATTTCTCGGTGACAAACCAAGGTCGGCAAATTCATTATGAAGCTGGTCTGTTGACCCGGATTTCTCAGAAGGAGGAAATAACAAGGACTTAAGGATGATCAGATACCGGTTTACAAAAATTCTTAACCCGGAGCATAACCTGTCAAATTTGTTCTTGTGTTTATTTTGCAGCATAAGTTTACCATGAATAAATCCAAGCTAAACTTGGGGGCTAATGTCGGGGATATACCCCATGGCGTAAACTGGCCGCAAGTTAACCCGGCCAGGACTTGGCGGTTTATCTGAAGACCCCACTGACACTTGGCGAGTTACTGGCGACCCGCCCTGACCTGGCGGTTTACAAGCAACCCACCTGGTCTTATAACTCACTGGTGATCCGGCGTGCGGGACAGACGGATGACAAGGCCCAAGGCCCAGAAGGCCGGTTCACGTTTAATGGTGGGCCGGTTTAAGAGGAAAGGCATGAGGAACGTTTATCTTACAAGGAGTTAAGACCTGGACTTGTATCCGGTTTGTATTAGAGATAGACTAGTCCTAATCTTAATAGGACTCTATATGTAACCCGCCCCTCCAACATATATAAGGAGGGGCAGGGCTCCCCCAAAAGGGGGACAAGATTCACAAGTTCCACGAGTTGGACAAGTTAGGTTTAGACAATAGCTCGCGAGATAGAGCAATCTTGTAACCGTGGTCATCATCATCAATATCAATGAAGCAGGATGTAGGCTTTTACCTCCACCGTGAGGGGCCAAACCTGGGTAAAAACATCACGTCTCTCGTCCCGCTCAACCCCTCTCAAGCTACCACATAGATGCGTTGGCCTCGCGACTAAGTCCTGACACTAAGGACATCTGCCGTGACAATTCCACGACAGTACGGAATGACAACAGTGGATCTGAACAATCTTGGGTACACTGTCGAACCGTTCTTCCTAGCCAATGATGTGGCACAGGTTATCTATGTGAAGGACATGTCTACCAAACCAAGAAAAAGAAAAGATAAGGAAGCGAATACATCATACGAGGAGCCAAAGCGCCACATAGTTCTCTCAAGAAAAAGGGACATCATATGATGTGGCAAGACAGACATGTCTGAAGATTATGAAAAGTTTCATGAAATTCCTCCCTTCAAAGTCAAGGCTGACCCAAGCATCCTGATAAATGATGAAGATTATCCATGGTTACGGCGCAATAAGCAAAGGACACAAGCAAAGAAAAAGTGAAGACTTTCTCTCCACAACTATTATGATGATACCATGCCAACTTTCAACCTTTTCAGAGTTCATTTGAAATGCTTTTCAATTTCAGGGTCTTATAGCTCAAAATAATCAGTAAATGCATGAAAAATAACAAATGAAGTCAGAAAGGGTTGAAAATTGATGATTGTGCTTTGAATGGTGCATTTTGAACACACAAAAAGTCAGGAGTTCAAATAAGTTGGTGCCACCAACCGGGACCAAAGGCCTCTGCTTCCCGCCCTTTGGGCTGCTGAAAAGAGACCTTTGGTCCCGGTTGGTGGCACGAACCGGGACCAAATGTGGGTATTCGTCCCAGTTCCTGCCTTAAACCGGGACCAATGTTGTGTGTATATAAGCAACACTTGTCAAATTTTTCATTCAGTTCTTCGATCTGCCTCTCCGTGCCCTGCCTTTCTGCCGCCGAACGCCTCGACACCGACGAACACCTCGACGCCGCCAGGCTGCCGGACCTCGACGCCGACACCGTGGTCGCGCCCTGCCTATCCCGACGCCGCCGCGCCCCTGCCCTGCCCCGACGCCAACATCGTGCGCCCCTGCCCTGCCCCGACGCCGACGTTGTGCGCCCCTGCCTTGCCCCGATGCCGTCGCACCCCTACCCTGCCCCGATGACGCCGCCGTGCACCCCTGCCTCGACCTCTACACCAACGCCGCCGCGCCCCTGCCCTGCCCCGACGCTGCACCACGCCCCTGCCCTGCCGTCAACGCCGCCGCACCACTGCTCGCCGGACAGGCCGGTACTCCCTCCTCCCTCCCACCCCTCTCCTTTGTCCTTCCTCCATGTATGTGATGATGGTGAAGTTGGTTCAGTGCAAAGTTTCAGAAAATTGCATGTTTTCAGCCATGTCCACAAGGTGTTTGATGAAATGCCAGGGCTAGCTAGGGAACTTTATTTTATGTGAAACTTGGCAGGATGATGTCTCCTTGGATGTTAGTGAAGATGGTCAATATGGTTTGATAAAAGGAAAAACTTGTTAGTGCATGTTTTATTAAAATTTAGTGCTGGACAGAAACTACATGATTTTTTGGTGGACTTGCTAGATGAAACTGGGGCTGCCCTTCTGGACTTAAGCGTTTAGTAGGAAGGACTACAAGATGTAAGAAATTCAGAATTTTTTTAGCAAGCAAAAATAGGGTTGTAGTTCAATGCCAAGATTGGACCAAAATTGAAAAATGGAAGTTGTGCTCAAAAATTTCAAATGACCAAAGTTGGTTTTTGAATAAAAATGATCTATAGGCATCAGAGGACTTGTCAAATATTTTCTGGCATTTGAAAAGAATTATTTCTAATAGTTCTAGTGCAAAAAGGTCATTCTAGAGTTTGAAAATACTAATAAAAGAATTTTTTCAGGCCAAATCATTAAAAAAATAACTACTACTGATGTTTTTGTTCATAGCATTTTTTTGTCCATATATGTATGCATGAATGGATGGATGGATGGATATGGATGTATATACAAAATATTCATATATGATGTTTTTTTGTTCATAGCAATTTTCTCCATGTATGCATAATTTATGTATGTATGTTCATATATGCAAAAGTTACATTTAAGAAAAAATAATAAAATGTATGTATGTTCATATGCAAAGAATATGCAAAAGATAGATTTTTTATGTTGATAGAATTTTTATGATTTTTTCTTGTTCATAGAATTTTCTTTGTCAATTTATGTATATGTTCATATTGTGTATGTATAGGAAAATTGTGTATGATCAAAGTCATTTATGTATATATGTTCATATTTAGAAGAAAAAGAAGGAAAGGAAAAAGAAAATAAGAAGAGGAAGAAAGGAGAAGAAGAAGAAGAGGAGGAGAGGACGAAGAGGAGAAATAAATAAGAAGATGAAAAAGAAGAAAAAGAAGAGGAGAAGAAGAAAAATATTCTATTAATATTTTTCTTCTTCTCCTCTATTCCTTTCTTTTTCTCCTCTTTTCTTTCTTCTTTTTTTTCTTCGATCTTCTCCTCTATTCCTTTCTTCTTCTCCTCTTTTTTTTCTTCTTCTTCCTCTTCTTATTTTTTATCAGGTATGTCATTCTCGATATACCCCCTCCCCGATAACTTCGACATGAGGGGGGGGGGGTCGATAAATAATAGGACTAGTTAAACTAGTTTATCTTTATTAAGCGCTACTTTATTTTATTTATAGTAAGTGCTTAGTAGTTGAAATAGTTGATTTAATAAAACTACTTTATTTTACTATAGAAGTAGTTTATTATTAGTAAGTACTACTTTATTTTATTTACAATAAGTGCTTAATTAGTAGTTGAACTAGTTGATTTAATAAAACTACTTTATTTTACTACATATAGAAGTAGTTTATTTTTAGTAAGTACTACTTTATTTTATTAATAGTAAGTGCTTAGTAGTTGAACTAGATGATTTAATAAAACTACTTTATTTTACTATATATAGAAGTAGTTTATTTTTAGTAAGTACTAGTTTATTTTATTTCTAGTAATTAAGTGCTTAGTAGTAGTTGAACTAGTTGATTTAAGAAAACTACTTTATTTTACTTTATATAGAAATAGTTTATTTTTAGCAAGATAATTAATTGAACTAGTTTATTTTTTAGTTCAAGCAATTATTCCTGCATCGACGTCGACGATGCCTATCCCGCATCCTCATTGTCGACTCGGCGGAGGAGGCCGGCTTGATCAGAGGGGCCATGTCCGGGATTGGGCTCCGCCGGGCTGGTATTGGGAGGTAGTACCTTCCGGGGGGCGTAGGTTAGTGAGGAGCCAGCCCGTCGTTGACCCGATCCTTGTTTGGTGGCGGTCGCGTGGGCCAGTGATGGTGCCGAGGCTTTCGGACACCGTGGAGGTGGTACGTCACCATGTCAGCGAGGAGGACGAGCACGTCCGTCGCTACATGGTTGCGTTGAAGGGCAGGTTCGACAATACCTGGCAGGTTCTTCAGGGATCTCACTGGAGTGATCCTGTGATGGTTCCTTCTCTTTGGGTGTCACGTCCTCCTCGCTACATGGTTGCGTTGGAGGGCAGGTTCGACAATACCTGGCAGGTTCTTCAGGGATCTCACTTGAGTGATCCTGTGATGGTTCTTTCTCTTTGGGTGTCCACCGCCCATGCCGGTACCCGTCGGGCGCTACGGTTCTAGCTGTATTAGCGATGCTATATGTATGATAGTATTCGAGGTGTATTAGTTATAATATTCGACGATGTACGGCCGCAAGAGATGATGTAGTTTTGCTTATAATTGAATGCATGCTAATTTGAATACTACTTTATTTTACGATTTGGTTTTGCTTATTGAATGCTCAAATTGGAAAAGTACTCCTACTTTGAATGCTAAAATTTAGGTTTTTTAGTACATATATTTAATTGTACAAGTTTAATATCTGAATTATGAACATAGAAAATGTCCTACTTGGACGATGAAAGTCTCCCGGGGGAGTGCGACTGGTGCCACGACGACCGAGGTCTGTGCGACAGGCCACACCTGGACGAAGGTCGGCCCTTCAGCATTAAGTTGGAGGAGACCTTCGATGTTGAAACGGTACACAACGACGACAAGTGTTATTTTTTTGTAATTAAGCATGACTTCAACTATTCCAATGTGTAATTTTCATCTTTTACAATTCGACTAGCTTATCCCATGCCATTCAAGACGCTATGTCTTGGAGAGGATGGGTTTTGAAGACCATGAAAGTATGGCAACAAAGAAAATTCACCTAAGGACCAATCATGATATGGATTTTGAAGTAAATATGTATAATTCTGAGAGTGTAACCCATTTTTGTTGCAAAAATTAGGAAGCATTTTGCAAGATGTATGATTTTGATGAGGGTATGCTTGTCACCATGGATCTTGGTAATCCTGACATCGACCAAGACAATATGGACATTTGGGTCCTTGTTGATACGCCTCCAATTCTACCGCTATGTGAGTTTCTCAAACATAGTTATTAACTAATTTATATTGTTCATTTCAAAATAGTTGACACCTTATTTCCATTGACAGCTTAGTTTGATTGTTCAAACAATGTGCGGAACATGGTAAACAGAACCTACTACACCGATGGCTCTGAGTTAACTTATAAGGAGAAAAATCATCTGGTCGGATTTTGTACTGATCTTGAGAATTACAATATCTATTGTAAAACTCCTCCACATCATGGTCAATACGTGCCACTAGTGCACGTGTTGAACCACGGTAACATCCATGGAGATGCCATGGTAAGATTTTTTAGTATTACGACATTCATGCATCTTTTGCATAAATTCTTTTATAACTTAACTACATTGCTAACTACGAAGTTATTACTATATGTTTTTCAACAGGAAATCCCAAAGGATTGTGTGCCTCATCTGATGTATCAGAGTGGTCGCCTTGATGTTTTGAACATATGTCCAGGTCATCCTACGAATCTCAACTGTCCATACCGGATTCCTAAAAGAAGTGGAGACATGAAAATCAAGGAATGGAAAAAAATGTATGGACAGTCGTAAGGAGGTTCTTGGAAGAAAAAGGAAGCAAAACACAAGAATTGGAGACTGGATGATCTCCATTCTCCATAATGGAGAGTCAGGGTCTGTATTGTTTTATGCTATTTTACCTTAAAGAGGGTATTTAGGTCCTACCTAATACTGATGATCATGTGCCTAGAACAATTAAGTAGGGTTGGTTCGATGACTATGAGGATGATGATCTTATGACTTGTTATTAATAACGAGTAGAAGTTGTATGATGATGATTAGTAGGACTTATTATTATGATGATGCATGATGCGGGCATGAAGAGTTATTATATACCAGTGGGTGAAATGAACATGGATTGGATTGAAGTGAAGGCAACAAGCATGTGGTGCATGTCGAAAGTAGTACTAATCCAAACTTGATCAAGTTAGGAGTAGTATTACTTTCGACATGCACCACATGTTGCTTTCACTTTAATCTAAGCCATGTTTAGACATAGTAGTAGCGTTGGTAAACCAAGCACGTAAATAAGAGAGGACACTTCTCTCTGTTAGCTAGCTAACACACCCTAAATTATCCCATAAACCACCCCCTTTCAGAAAAAAACAAAAACCTCAGCTCCTGCCAGCTGCTGACGCGTGGATGCCTATTGGTCTCGGTTGGTGCCACCAACCGGGACTAAAGGCCCTCCTGCCTAGGCTCGCTGCACCGTCCACGTGGAGGCCCATCTATCCCGGTTTGTGTAAGAACCGGGACTAAAGGCCTAGGGCATTAGTAACGACCCTTTAGTCCCGGTTCAAAAACCGGGACAAAATGGGGCAGATGAACCGGGACAATAGGCCCTTTTTCTACTTGTGTCTAGTGATCCACTCCTGGATTACTTTGGTACCTCCTTGCCAAACTTATAGCAAGGCACACATCAGGTCTGATACACAACATAGCATACATGATAGAACCTATGGCTGAGGCATAGGGAATGATTTTCATTTCTCTCTATCTTCTGCAGTGGTCGGGCATTGAGTCTGACTCAACTTCACACCTTGTAACACAGGCAAGAAACCATTCTTTGACTGATCCATTTTGAACTTCTTCAAAACTTTATCAAGGTATGTGCTTTGTGAAAGTTCTATTAAGCGTCTTGATCTATCTCTATAGATCTTGATGCCCAATATATAAGCAGCTTCACTGAGGTCTTTCATTGAAAAACTTTTATTCAAGTATCCTTTTATGCTATCCAGAAATTCTACATCATTTCCAATCAACAATGTGTCATCTGCATATAATATTAGAAATGCTACAAAGCTCCCACTCACTTTCTTGTAAATACAGGCTTCTCCGAAAGTCTGTATAAAACCATATGCTTTGATCACCTCATCAAAGCGTATATTCCAACTACGAGATGCTTGCACCAGTCCATAGATGGATCGCTGGAGCTTGCACACTTTGTTAGCACCTTTAGGATCGACAAAACCTTCTGGTTGCATCATATACAACTCTTCTCTAAGAAATCCATTAAGGAATGCTGTTTTGACGTCCATTTTAAAGATTTCATAATCATAAAATGCGGCACTTGCTAACATGATTCAGATAGACTTAAACTTCGCTACGGGTGAGAAAGTCTCATCGTTGTCAACTCCTTGAACTTGTCTAATACCTTTCGCGACAAGTCGAGCTTTGTAGACAGTGATACGTCCATTTTGCATCATGCTTTTATATTGATATTTATTGCATTATGGGTTGTTATTACACATTATGTCACAATACTTATGCCTATTCTCTCTTATTTTACAAGGTTTACATGAAGAGGGAGAATGCCGGCAGTTGGAATTCTGGGGTGGAAAAGGAGCAAATATTAGAGACCTATTCTGCGCAACTCCAAAAGTCCTGAAACTCCACGGAAGTTATTTTTGGAAATAATAAAAAATATTGAGCGGAAGAAATACCAGAGGGGGCCCACACCCTGGCCATGAGGGTGGGGGCGCGCCCTACCCCCTGGGCGCGCCCCCTGCCTCGTGGGCCCCCTGGTGGCCCTCCAGTGCCCATCTTCTGCTATATGAAGTCTTTTGTTCGAAGAAAAATAATAAGCAAGCTTTCGGGACGAGACTCCGCCGCCACGAGGCGGAACCTTGGCGGAACCAATCTAGGGCTCTAGCGGAGCTGTTCTGCCGGGGACACTTCCCTCCGGGAGGGGGAAACCATCGCCAGCGTCGTCACCAACGCTCCTCTCATCGGGAGGGGACAAATCTCCATCAACATCTTCACCAGCACCATCTCCCCTCAAACCCTAGTTCATCTCTTGTATCCAATTCTTGTCTCTAAGTCTGAGATTGGTACCTATAGGTTGCTAGTAGTGTTGATTACTCCTCGTAGTAGATGCTAGTTGGTTTATTTGGTGGAAGATCATATGTTCAGATACTTTATGCATATTAATACCCCTCTGATTATGAACATGAATATGCTTTGTGAGTAGTTATGTTTGTTCCTGAGGACATGGGAGAAGTCTTGCTATTAGTAGTCATGTGAATTTGGTATTCGTTCGATATTTTGATGAGATGTATGTTGTCTCTCCTCTAGTGGTGTTATGTGAACGTCGACTACATGCCACTTCACCATTGTTTGGGCCTAGAGGAAGGCATTGGGAAGTGATAAGTAGATGATGGGTTGCTAGAGTGACAGAAGCTGAAACCCTAGTGTATGCGTTGCTTCGTAAGGGGCTGATTTGAATCCATATGTTTCATGCTATGGTTAGGTTTACCTTAATACTTCTTTTGTAGTTGCGGATGCTTGCAATAGGGGTTAATCATAAGTGGGATGCTTGTCCAAGTAAGGACATTACCCAAGAACCGGTCCACCCACATATCAAATTATCAAAGTACCAAACGTGAATCATATGAACGTGATGAAAACTAGCTTGACGATAATTCCCATGTTTCCTCGGGGGCGCTTTTCTCTATATAAGAGTTTGTCCAGGCTTGTCCTTTGCTACAAAAAGGATTGGGCCACCTTGCTGCACTTTATTTACTTTTGTTACTTGTTGCTCGTTACAAATTATCTTATCACAAAACTATCTGTTACCTATAATTTCAGTGCTTGCAGAGAATACCTTGCTGAAAACTGCTTATCATTTCCTTCTGCTCCTCGTTGGGTTCGACACTCTTACTTATCGAAAGGACTATGATAGATCCCCTATACTTGTGGGTCATCAAGACTCCTTTCTGGCGCCGTTGCCGGGGAGTGTACCGAAATTTACTATCACTTGTTACTATGGAAAGTAATCCTCTGAGGGGCTTGTTCGGGGTATCTTCACCCCGACCAGTAGAGCAAAGAGTTGCTCCTCAACCTAATGAACCTACTGAAAATGAAAATGTCTACTTTGAAATTCCTTCGGGTATGGTAGAAAAACTGCTAGCTAATCCTTTTTGCAGGAGATGGAACATTACATCCTGATGAGCACCTAATCTATGTGGATGAGGTTTGTGGATTATTTAAGCTTGCAGGTATGCCCAATGATGTTATTAAGAAGAAGGTCTTCCCTTTATCTTTGAAGGGAGATGCATTGACATGGTATAGGCTATGTGATGATATGGGATCATGGAACTACAAACAATTGAAATTGGAATTTCATCAGAAGTTTTATCCTATGCATCTTGTTCATCGTTATCGCAATTATATATATAATTTTTGGCCTCGCGAAGGAGAAAGTATCGCTCAAGCTTGGGGGACTCTTAAATAAATGTTATATTCATGCCCCAGTCATGAGCTCTCAAGAGAAATGATTATTCAAAATTTTTATGCTCGACTTTCTGATAACAATCGCACCATGCTCTATACTTCTTGTGCTGGCTCTTTTATGATGAATACTATTGAATTCAAATGGGATTTATTGGAAAGAATTAAATGCAACTATGAAGATTGGGACCTCGACGAAGGTCAAGAGTCAGGTATGACACCTAAGTTTGATTGTGTTAAATCTTTTATGGATACCGATGTTTTCTGTAAATTTAGCACTAAATATGGACTTGACTCTGAGATAGTAGCTTCTTTTTGTGAATCTTTTGCTACTCATGTTGATCTCCCAAAGGAGAAGTGGTTTAAATATCATCCTCCCATAGAAGTAAAAGTAGCTGCACCTATTAAAGTTGAAGAAAATACTATCACTTATAATGATCCCAGTGTTCCTACTGCTTATGTTGAGAAACCACCTTTCCTTGTTAGAATAAAGGATCGTGCTAAAGCTTCAACTGTGGTTCGTAAAAGCAATATTAGAACTTATACACCTCCTAAGCAAGTTAAAGTTGAACCTAATATTGCTATTGTTAAAGATCTCTTGTCTGATAATATTGATGGGCATGTTATTTATTTCTGTAATGAAACTGCTAGAATTGCTAAACCTTGTGCTAGAGATAAACATAGACCTGTGGTAGGCATGCCTGTTATTTCTGTTAAAATAGGAGATCATTGTTATCATGGCTTGTGTGATATGGGTGCTAGTGCTAGTGCAATACCTATTGACTTATACAAGGAAATTATGCATGATATTGCACCTGCTGAGTTAGAAGATATTGATGTTACAATTAAGCTTGTCTAGAGATACTATATCACCAATTGGGATTGTTAGAGAAGTTGAAGTCTTGTGTGGGAAAACTAAATATCCTGCTGATTTTCTTGTTCTTGGTTCCCCACAAGATAGCTTTTGTCCCATATATTTGGTAGACCCTTCTTGAACACTGTTAATGCTAAGATAGACTGCGAAAAGGATGTTGTTACTATTGGTCTAGGTGATATGTCTCATGAGTTTAATTTCTATAAGTTTCGTAGACAACACCGTGAAGAGGAATTGCCTAGTAAAGATGAAATTATTGGTCTTGCTTCTATTGTCGTGCCTCCTAGTGATCCTTTAGAACAATATTTGCTAGACCATGAAAATGAGATATTTATGAATGAATGAAGGGAAATAGATGAAGTGTTCTTTAAACAAGGACCTATTCTAAAAAACAACTTGCCTGTTGAAATCCTAGGGGATCCTCCTCCACCCGAGGGTGATCCCTTGTTTGAGCTTAAACCATTGCCTGATACTCTTAAATATGCTTATCTTGATGAAAAGAAGATATATCCTGTTATTATTAGTGCTAACCTTTCAGAGAAGGAGGAAGAAAAAATATTGAAAACTCTGAAGAAGCACCGTGCTGCTATTGGATATACTCTTGATAATCTTAAGGGCATTAGTCCCACTCTATGTCAACATACAATAAATTTGGAGAAAGATGCCAAACTAGTTATTGATAATCAACAACGGCTGAATCTTAAGCTGAAAGAAGTGGTAAGAAAAGAAATACTAAAGCTCCTTGAGGCAGGTATAATTTATCCTATTGCTGATAGTCAGTGGGTAAGTCCTGTCCATTGTGTCCCTAAGAAGGGAGACAACCCGGAAGTTTTAGAAGTTTGCTCTTGTTAAGGATTATATTGATGGGCTGCCTTTTACCATTGCACATGATGATTTTGATGAATATAATATGCATGTTCTTGCTGCTCCTACTTGCAATTACTATGAGAGAGGAAATACAACTCCGCCTCTTTATGTTTCCAACACGATAGAATTGCAAGAAACTGCTTATGCTATGTATTGGGCTTTACTTGTTCTGCATGAATTGTTTTTGTATGACATGCCGATGCATAGGAAGAGAGTTAGATTTTGTCATTGCTTGATATATGTTGCTTTGTGCTCACTACTAAATGCCAAATCATTGTTAATTAAAATTGGCTTTGATATACCTTGGGATCCGGGTGGATTCGTTACTTGAGCACTTTATGCCTAGCTTAATGGCTTTAAAGAAAGTGCTGCCAGGGAGACAACCCGGAAGTTTTAGAGAGTCATTTATTTCTATTGAGTGCTTTTGTAAAGTTTAAAAACAAAAAATATATAGAGGGTAACACAAAACTTTTCAAAAAGGAAAGTGAAAGAGACAAGCATTGTTGAAGTGGGGGAGCTCCTTGAAGTTTGTTCATGCTCAAGGAAACTTTGTGAATCTTTACAGAAACTTTTCAATAAAAATAATTATCCCCTTGTGAAATTCCATTGTATTATAAAAATAATGTGCCAAGATTTGCCTTTAGGATGATTAGATTGCTTGTTGGTTTGTGCATTGCAAAATAGAAATTTTGGCTGTAGTGCGCGATTTTACATTTTTTACTGGAACGTCAAACGGTTCTGGAACTTTTTGCACTGTCTTTATATACAAATTGTTTTTTCATAATTGTTTCATAATTTTTGGAATAGCAGAGGTATGGTGAATGTTCAGATTACCACAGACTGTCCTGTTTAAGACAGATTCTATTTTCGATGTATTGTTTTGCTTGTTTTGATGAAACTATCGATTTCTCTAAGCCATGGAAAAGTTATATTACAGTATCTACAATGCAAAAACAAAATATGAGTTGGTTTGCAACAGTACTTAGAGTAGTGATTTGCTTTATTATACTAACGGATCTTACCAAACTTTCTATTGAGTTTTATGTGGATGAAGTGATCAAAGATCGAGGAGGTCTTGATATGAGGAGAAGGAGGAGAGGCAAGAGCTCAAGCTTGGGGATGCCCAAGGCACCCCAAGTAAATCTTCAAGGAGACTCAAGTGTCTAAGCTTGGGGATTCCTCGGACGACATCCCATCTTTCTTCAACAAGTATCAGTATGTTTTTGTCTTTGTTTCGTTCATGTGATATGTGCAAATTTTGGAGCGTCTTTTGCATTTAGTTTTCACTTTTTTTTGATGCACCATACTGGTATGAGATAGTCCATGGTTGATTTATAGAATGCTCATTGCACTTCACTTATATCTTTTGAGTATGGCTTTATAGAATGCTTCATGTGCATCACATATATCATTTGAAGTTTGGATTGCCTGTTTCCCTACACATAGAAAACCGCCATTTGTAGAATGCTCTTTTGCTTCACTTATATTTGTTAGAGTGATATGTCTCCAACGTATCTATAATTTTTGATTGTTCCATGCTATTATATTATCTGTTTTGGATGTTTAATGGGCTTTAATATGCTCTTTCATATTATTTTTGGGACTAACCTATTAACCGAAGGCCCAGTGCCAGTTTCTGTTTTTTGCCTATTTCAGTGTTTTGCATAAAAGTTATACCAAATGGAATCCAAACAGAATGAAACCTTCGCGATGATCTTTCTTGGAACAAAAGCAATCCAGAAGACTTGGAGTTGAAGTCTGGAACTCCCCAAGGCAGCCACGAGGCAGGAGGGCGCACCCAGGGGGGTAGGCGCGCCCCCACCCTCGTGGGCCCCACGGAGCTCCACCGACATACTTCTTTCGCCTATATATACTATTATACCCTATAAACATCAGGGAGAGCCACGAAACCACTTTTCCACCACCACAACCTTCTGTACCCGTGAGATCCCATCTTGGGGCGTTTTTCGGCGATCTGCCGGAGGGGGAATCGATCACGGAGGGCTTCTACATCAACACCATAGCCTTTCCGATGATGTGTGAGTAGTTTACCACAAACCTTCGGGTCCATAGTTATTAGCTAGATGGCTTCTTCTCTCTGTTTGGTTCTCAATACAAAGTTCTCCTCGATGTTCTTGGAGATCTATTCGATGTAATACTCTTTTGCGGTGTGTTTGCCGAGATCCGATGAATTGTGGATTTATGATCAAGTTTATCTATGAATAATATTTGGTTCTTCTCTGAATTCTTATATGCATGATTTGATATCTTCGCAAGTCTCTTCAAATTATCGGTTTAGTTTGGCCTAGTAGATTGATCTTTCTTGCAATGGGAGAAGTGCGTTGCTTTGGGTTCAATCTTGCGGTGTCCTTTCCCAGTGACAATAGGGGCAGCAAGGCACGTATTGTATTTTTTCCATCGAGGTAAAAAGATGGGGTTTATATCATATTGCTTGAGTTTATCCCTGTACTTCATGTCATCTTGCTTAATGCGATACTCTGTTCTTATGAACTTAATACTCTAGATGCATGCTGGATAGCGGTCGATGTGTGGAGTAATAGTAGTAGATGCATAATCGTTTCGGTCTACTTGACACAGATGTGCTGCCTATATTCATGATCATGCCTAGATATTCTCATAACTATGCGCTTTTCTATCACTTGCTCGGTAGTAATTTGTTCACCCACAGTAATATATGCTATCTTGAGAGAAGCCACTAGTGAAACCTATGCCCCCCGGGTCTATCTTACATCATATAAGTTTTCGATCTACAATTCTAGTTTCATATTTATTTTATTTTGCAATCTTTACTTTCCAATTGATACAACAAAAATACCAAAAATATTTATCTTACTATCTTTATTAGATCTCACTTTTGCGAGTTGCCGTGAAGGGATTGACAACCCCTTTATCCCGTTGGTTGCAAGGTTCTTGACTGTTTGTGCAGGTACTAGGTGACTTGCGTGTTATCTCCTACTGGATTGATACCTTGGTTCTAAAAAACTGAGGGAAATACTTACGCTACTTTGCTGCATCACCCTTTCCTCTTCAAGGGAAAACCAACGCATGCTCAAGAGGTAGCATAGAGCGTGGACACATCTTTTGTAGAAAGAATTAAACTCTCTTGCTTCACTTATATCTATTTAGAGAGATGAGAGGACTTGGTCATTCACATGGTTAGTCATAAAATCCTACATAAAACTTGTAGATCACTGAATATGATATGTTTGATTCCTTGCAATAGTTTTGTGATATAAAGATGGTGATATTAGTGTCATGCTAGTGGGTAGTTGTGGATTGTAGAAATAGTTGTGTTGAAGTCTGTGATTCCCGTAGCATGCACGTATGGTGAACCGTTATATAACGAAGTTGGATCATGATTTATTTATTTATTGTCTTCCTTATTAGTGGCGGTCGGGGACGAGCGATGGTCTTTTCCTACCAATCTATCCCCCTAGGAGCATGCGTCTAATGCTTTGTTTTGATAGCTTCTAGACTTTTCCAATAAGTATGTGAGTTCTTTATGACTAATGCTGAGTCCATGCATTATGCGCACTCTCACCCTTCCATCATTGCTAGCCTCTTCGATATCGTGCATTTCCCTTTCTCACCTCGAGAGTTGGTGCAAACTTCGCCGGTGCATCCAAACCCTGTGATATGATACGCTCTGTCACACATAAGCCTCCTTATACCTTCCTCAATACAGCCACCATACCTACATATCATGGCATTTCCATATCCATTCCGAGATATATTGCCATGCAACTTCCATCATCATCATATACATGACTTGAGCATTTATTGTCATATTGCTTTGCATGATCGTAAGATAGCTAGCATGGTGTTTTCATGGCTTGTCCGTTTTTGATGTCATTGCTACGCTAGATCATTGCACATCCCGGTACACCACCGGAGGCATTCATAGAGTCATACTTTGTTCTAGACATCGAGTTGTAATATTGAGTTGTAAGTAAATAAAAGTGTGATGATCATCATTATTAGAACATTGTCCCATGTGAGGTTATCAAAATAAAAGTCGCAAAGAAGCCCTAATAAAAAAAGAGAGGCCAACGAAGCCTATATAAAAGAAGAGAAAAAAGAGAAAAAATGAGAGAAAAAATGAGAGAAAAGAGAGAAGGGACAATGTTACTATCCTTTTACCACACTTGTGCTTTAGAGTAGCACCATGTTCCTCATATAGAGAGTCTCTTGAGTTATCACTTTCATATACTAGTGGGAATTTTCATTATATAACTTGGCTTGTATATTCCAACGATGGGCTTCCTCAAATGCCCTAGGTCTTCATGAGCAAGCAAGTTGGATGTACACCCACTTAGTTGCAGTTTGAGCTTTTATACACTTATAGCTCTAATGCATATGTTTCATGGCAATCCCTACTCCTCGCATTGACATCAATTAATGGGCATCTCCATAGCCCATTGATTAGCCGCGTCGATGTGGGACTTTCTCCTTTTTTTGTTCTCCACACAACCTCCACCATCATATTCTATTCCACCTACAGTGCTATGTCCATGGCTCATGCTCATGTATTGCATGAAAGTTGAAAAGGTTTGAGAACGTAAAAAGAGACCATCTTCCTCCTACGCCTCTCGCGGATTGATAAACCTTAGGTCATCCACTGGAGGGAAATTTGCTACTGTCCTACAAACCTGTGCACTTGCAGGCCCAACAACGTCTACAAGAAGAAGGTTGTGTAGTAGACATCACCCACCCCTACGGAAACTATTGCCTATGCTTGCTGCTCGCTCAGTGTCAGTAGAAGGGAATAAAAGATGGTCACTCCTTTTAGGAACATGGCAAGCCTTACTTACGACTGCTGCACTTCACTCGCTGCTCGTTCATTCACTTGCTCATGAACTCGCTGCTTCGCCAGAAGCGACTAGTCGCCTCCTTTCCTCCGTCGAAAGATGCTTAGCCAGAAGCGACGAAGGAGGGGAGCTGGGGAAGGCCGACGATGGCAATGAGGGGGAAGCTGTCGTAGAAGCTTTGCCCCTTGCTTTACATAAATTGTTATGAACTTACTAAATGACCTTATTTATTCTCCCGGAACGCTAGCAAATCTAATAGTTCCATCTGCTCTTCTTAACTTAAGAATGAAGTCCGCCATCCTTCTTATTCAGGAACCCTTTGTTTGAGGAGGGCATATCCCCGGGAATGGGCGAGTGGCCGAGCGGTCAAAAGCGACAGACTGTAAATCTGTTGAAGGTTTTCTACGTAGGTTCGAATCCTGCCTCTCCCACTTATTGTAGACTTAAGAGAAGAGAAAGTAGGTGGAAGCCTAGCAGGGCCAACCGAGCGAAGCCCTTTTTTTGCCGTGCCGTGAAGTGCAATTTTCTCGTATGCGTTTTAGAGAGGTTGTCGAAAAAGGATGATCTATAGACATTCCCCATCTATATCCAATCGAGAATAGAAGCGAGTCACTTCCGGCGTCGGCTTGTAGTCTCTGCAGTCGGCACACGCACGCGCCCGCCATCATGCCTCCTTGGTTCGGGACGAAGCCAAGCGAGACATACGATAGACGAAGGAAGCACCCACCTAGCTGAAGGGTTTCGTAGTAATTTCAAAAATTTTCCTACGTGCACACAGGATCATGTGATGCATAGCAACGAGGGGGAGAGTATTGTCTACGTACCCTACGTAGACCGACTGCGGAAGCGATGACACGATGTAGAGGAAGTAGTCGTACGTCTTCACGATCTAACCGATCAAGCACCGAAACTACGGCACCTCCGAGTTCGAGCACACGTTCAGCTCGATGACGATCCCCGGACTCTGATCCAGCAAAGTGTCGGGGAAGAGTTCCGTCAGCACGACGGCGTGGTGACGATCTTGATGAACTACAGCAGCAGGGCTTCGCCTAAACTCCGCTACAGTATTATCGAGGAATATGGTGGCAGGGGGCACCGCACACGGCTAAGGAATCGATCACGTGGATCAACTTGTGTCAACTTGTGTGTTTAGAGGTGCCCCTGCCTCCGTATATAAAGGAGGAGAGGAGGGGAGGCTGGCCGGCCAAGGGGGGGGAGGCGCAGGAGAGTCCTACTCCCTCTGGGAGTAGGATTCCCCCTCCAATCCTAGTCCAACTAGGATTCCTCGGAGGGGAAAAGAGGAGGAGGGGGCCGGCCACCTCTCCTAGTCCTAATAGGACTAGGGGAAGGGGGTGGCGCGCAGCCCATCTAGAGCAGCCCCTTCTCTTTTCCACTAAGGCCCACTATGGCCCAAAAAGCTCCCGGGGGGTTCCGGTAACCCTCTCGGTATTCCGGTAAAATCCCGATTTCACCCGGAACACTTCCAATATCCAAATATAGGCTTCCAATATATCAATCTTTACGTCTCGACCATTTCGAGACTCCTCGTCATGTCCGTGATCACATCCGGGACTCCGAACAACCTTCGGTACATCAAAATGCATAAACTCATAATATAACTGTCATCGTAACCTTAAGCGTGCGGACCCTACGGGTTCGAGAACAATGTAGACATGACCGAGACACGTCTCCGGTCAATAACCAATAGCGGGACCTGGATGCCCATATTGGCTCCTACATATTCTACGAAGATCTTTATCGGTCAGACCGCATAACAACATACGTTATTCCCTTTGTCATCGGTATGTTACTTGCCCGAGATTCGATCGTCGGTATCCAATACCTAGTTCAATCTCATTACCGGCAAGTCTCTTTACTCGTTCCGTAATACATCATCTCACAACTAACATATTAGTTGTAATGCTTGCAAGGCTTATGTGATGTGTATTACCGAGAGGGCCCAGAGATACCTCTCCGACAATCGGAGTGACAAATCCTAATCTCGAAATACGCCAACCCAACATCGACCATTGGAGACACCTGTAGTACTCCTTTATAATCACCCAGTTACGTTGTGACGTTTGGTAGTACCCAAAGTGTTCCTCCGGTAAACGGGAGTTGCATAATCTCATAGTCATAGGAACATGTATAAGTCATGAAGAAAGCAATAGCAACATACTAAACGATCGTGTGCTAAGCTAATGGAATGGGTCATGTCAATCAGATCATTCTACTAATGATGTGACCTCGTTAATCAAATAACAACTCATTGTTCATGGTTAGGAAACATAACCATCTTTGATTAACGAGCTAGTCAAGTAGAGGCATACTAGTGACACTATGTTTGTCTATGTATTCACACATGTATTATGTTTCCGGTAAATACAATTCTAGAATGAATAATAAACATTTATCATGATTATAAGGAAATAAATAATAACTTTATTATTGCCTCTAGGGCATATTTCCTTCAGTCTCCCACTTGCACTAGAGTCAATAATCTAGATTACACTGTAATGAATCTAACACCCATGGAGCTTTGGTGCTGATCATGTTTTGCTCGTGGAAGAGGCTTAGTCAACGGGTCTGCAACATTCAGATCCGTATGTATCTTGCAAATCTCTATGTCTCCCACCTGGACTAGATCCCGGATGGAGTTGAAGCGTCTCTTGATGTGTTTGGTCCTTTTGTGAAATCTGGATTCCTTTGCCAAGGCAATTGCACCAGTATTGTCACAAAAGATTTTCATTGGACCCGATGCACTAGGTATGACACCTAGATCGGATATGAACTCCTTCATCCAAACTCCTTCATTTGCTGCTTCCGAAGCAGCTATGTATTCCGCTTCACATGTAGATCCCGCTACGACGCCTTGTTTAGAACTGCACCAACTGACAGCTCCACCGTTTAATGTAAACACGTATCCGGTTTGCGATTTAGAATCGTCCGGATCAGTGTCAAAGCTTGCATCAACGTAACCTTTTACGATGAGCTCTTTGTCACTTCCATATACGAGAAACATATCCTTAGTCCTTTTCAGGTATTTCAGGATGTTCTTGACCGCTGTCCAGTGATCCATTCCTGGATTACTTTGGTACCTCCCTGCTAAACTTATAGCAAGGCACACATCAGGTCTGGTACACAGCATTGCATACATGATAGAGCCTATGGCTGATGCATAGGGAACATCTTTCATATTCTCTCTATCTTCTGCAGTGGTCGGGCATTGAGTCTTACTCAATTTCACACCTTGTAACACAGGCAAGAACCCTTTCTTCACTTGATCCATTTTGAACTTCTTCAAAATTTTGTCAAGGTATGTACTTTGTGAAAGTCCAATTAAGCGTCTTGATCTATCTCTATAGATCTTAATGCCTAATATGTAAGCAGCTTCACCGAGGTCTTTCATTGAAAAACTTTTATTCAAGTATCCCTTTATGCTATCCAGAAATTCTATATCATTTCCAATCAGTAATATGTCATCCACATATAATATCAGAAATGCTACAGAGCTCCCACTCACTTTCTTGTAAATACAGGCTTCTCCGAAAGTCTGTATAAAACCAAATGCTTTGATCACACTATCAAAACGTTTATTCCAACTCCGAGAGGCTTGCACCAGTCCATAAATGGATCGCTGGAGCTTGCACACTTTGTTAGCTCCCTTTGGATCGACAAAACCTTCTGGTTGCATCATATACAACTCTTCTTCTAGAAATCCATTCAGGAATGCAGTTTTGACATCCATTTGCCAAATTTCATAATCATAAAATGCGGCAATTGCTAACATGATTCGGACGGACTTAAGCATCGCTACGGGTGAGAAGGTCTCATCGTAGTCAATTCCTTGAACTTGCCGAAAACCTTTTGCGACAAGTCGAGCTTTGTAGACAGTAACATTACCATCAGCGTCAGTCTTCTTCTTAAAGATCCATTTATTCTCAATTGCTTGCCGATCATCGGGCAAGTCAACCAAAGTCCATACTTTGTTCTCATACATGGATCCCATCTCAGATTTCATGGCTTCTAGCCACTTTGCGGAATCTGGGCTCACCATCGCTTCTTCATAGTTCGTAGGTTCATCATGATCTAGTAGCATGACCTTCAGAACAGGATTACCGTACCACTCTGGTGCGGATCTTACTCTGGTTGATCTACGAGGTTCAGTAGTATCTTGATCTGAAGTTTCATGATCATTATCATTGGTTTCCTCACTAACTGGTGTAGGTGTCACTGAAACAGTTTTCTGTGATGAACTACTTTCCAGTAAGGGAGCAGGTACAGTTACCTCGTCAAGTTCTACTTTCCTCCCACTCACTTCTTTCGAGAGAAAATCCTTCTCTAGAAATGATCCATTCTTAGCAACGAATGTCTTGCCTTCGGATCTGTGATAGAAGGTGTACCCAACAGTTTCCTTTGGGTATCCTATGAAGACACATTTCTCCGATTTGGGTTCGAGCTTATCAGGTTGAAGCTTTTTCACATAAGCATCGCAGCCCCAAACTTTAAGAAACGACAACTTTGGTTTCTTGCCAAACCACAGTTCATAAGGCGTCGTCTCAACGGATTTTGATGGTGCCCTATTTAACGTGAATGCGGCCGTCTCTAAAGCATATCCCCAAAAATGATAGCGGTAAATCAGTAAGAGACATCATAGATCGCACCATATCTAGTAAAGTACGATTACGACGTTCGGACACACCATTACGCTGTGGTGTTCCGGGTGGCGTGAGTTGCAAAACTATTCCACAGTTTTTCAAATGTACACCAAACTCGTAACTCAAATATTCTCCTCCACGATCAGATCGTAGAAACTTTATTTTCTTGTTACGATGATTTTCAACTTCACTCTGAAATTCTTTGAACTTTTCAAATGTTTCAGACTTATGTTTCATTAAGTAGATATACCCATATCTGCTTAAATCATCTGTGAAGGTGAGAAAATAACGATATCCGCCACGAGCCTCAATATTCATCGGGCCACATACATCGGTATGTATGATTTCCAACAAATCTGTTGCTCTCTCCATAGTACCGGAGAACGGTGTTTTAGTCATCTTGCCCATGAGGCACGGTTCGCAAGTACCAAGTGATTCATAATCAAGTGGTTCCAAAAGTCCATCAGCATGGAGTTTCTTCATGCGCTTTATACCGATATGACCTAAACGACAGTGCCACAAAAAAGTTGCACTTTCATTATCAACTCTGCATCTTTTGGCTTCAATATTATGAATATGTGTATTACTACTATCGAGATTCAATAAGAATAGACCACTCTTCAAGGGTGCATGACCATAAAATATATTACTCATATAAATAGAACAACCATTATTCTCTGATTTAAATGAATAATCGTCTCGCATTAAACAAGATCCAGATATAATGTTCATGCTCAATGCTGGCACCAAATAACAATTATTTAGGTCTAATATTAATCCCGAAGGTAGATGTAGAGGTAGCGTGCCGACTGCGATCACATCGACTTTGGAACCGTTTCCCACGCGCATCGTCACCTCGTCCTTTGCCAGTGCCCGCTTATTCCGTAGTCCCTGTTTCGAGTTGCAAATATTAGCAACAGAACCAGTATCAAATACCCAGGTGCTACTGCGAGCTCTAGTAAGGTACACATCAATAACATGTATATCACATATACCTTTGTTCACCTTGCCATCCTTCTTATCTGCCAAATACTTGGGGCAGTTCCGCTTCCAGTGACCAGTCTGCTTGCAGTAGAAGCACTCAGTTTCAGGCTTAGGTCCAGACTTGGGTTTCTTCTCTTGAGCAGCAACTTGCTTGCCATTCTTCTTGAAGTTCCCCTTTTTCTTCCCTTTGCCCTTTTTCTTGAAACTAGTGGTCTTGTTAACCATCAACACTTGATGCTCCTTCTTGATTTCTACCTCCGCAGCTTTCAGCATTGCGAAGAGCTCGGGAATAGTCTTGTTCATCCCTTGCATATTATAGTTCATCACGAAGCTCTTGTAGCTTGGTGGCAGTGATTGGAGAATTCTGTCAATGACGCAATCATCCGGAAGATTAACTCCCAATTGAATCAAGTGATTATTATACCCAGACATTTTGAGTATATGCTCACTAACAGAACTGTTCTCCTCCATCTTGCAGCTATAGAACTTATTGGAGACTTCATATCTCTCAATTCGGGCATTTGCTTGAAATATTAACTTCAACTCCTGGAACATCTCATATGCTCCATGACGTTCAAAACGTCGTTGAAGTCCCGATTCTAAGCCGTAAAGCATGGCACACTGAACTATCGAGTAGTCATCAGCTTTGCTCTGCCAGACGTTCATAACATCTGGCGTTGCTCCAGCAGCAGGCCTGGCACCCAGCGGTGCTTCCAGGACGTAATTCTTCTGTGCAGCAATGAGGATAATCCTCAAGTTACGGACCCAGTCCGTGTAATTGCTACCATCATCTTTCAACTTTGCTTTCTCAAGGAACGCATTAAAATTCAACGGAACAACAGTACGAGCCATCTATCTACAATCAACATAAACAAGCAAGATACTATCAGGTACTAAGTTCATGATAAATTTAAGTTCAATTAATCATATTACTTAAGAACTCCCACTTAGATAGACATCCCTCTAATCCTCTAAGTGATTACGTGATCCAAATCAACTAAACCATAACCGATCATCACGTGAGATGGAGTAGTTTTCAATGGTGAACATCGTTATGTTGATCATATCTACTATATGATTCACGCTCGACCTTTCGGTCTCCGTGTTCCAAGGCCATATCTGCATATGCTAGGCTCGTCAAGTTTAACCTGAGTATTCTGCGTGCGCAACTGTTTTGCACCCGTTGTATTTGAACGTAGAGCCTATCACACCCGATCATCACGTGGTGTCTCAGCACGAAGAACTTTCGCAACGGTGCATACTCAGGGAGAACACTTCTTGATAATTTAGTGAGAGATCATCTTATAATGCTACCGTCAATCAAAGCAAGATAAGATGCATAAAAAGATAAACATCACATGCAATCAATATAAGTGATATGATATGGCCATCATCATCTTGTGCTTGTGATCTCCATCTCCGAAGCACCGTCATGATCATCATCGTCACCGGCGCGACACCTTGATCTCCATCGTAGCATCGTTGTCGTCTCGCCAATCTTATGCTTCCACGACTATCACTACCGTTTAGTAATAAAGTAAAGCATTACATCGCGATTGCATTACATACAATAAAGCGACAACCATATGGCTCCTGCCAGTTGCCGATAACTTGGTTACAAAACATGATCATCTCATACAATAAAATTCAGCATCATGCCTTGACCATATCACATCACAACATGCCCTGCAAAAACAAGTTAGACGTCCTCTACTTTGTTGTTGCATGTTTTACGTGGCTGCTACGGGCTTAAGTAAGAACCAATCTCACCTACGCATCAAAACCACAACGATAGTTTGTCAAATAGACTCCGTTTTAACCTTCGCAAGGACCGGGCGTAGCCATACTTGGTTCAACTAAAGTTGGAGAGGCAGTCGCCCGCAAGCCATCTCTGTGCAAAGCACGTCGAGGGAACCGGTCTCGCGTAAGCGTACGCGTAAGGTTGGTCTGGGTCGTCTCGTCCAACAATACCGCCGAACCAAGGTATGACATGCTGGTAGGCAGTATGACTTGTATCGTCCACAACTCACTTGTGTTCTACTCGTGCATATAACATCAACATAAATAACCTGGCTCGGATGCCACTGAAGGGTTTCGTAGTAATTTCAAAAAATTTCCTACGTGCACACAGGATCATGTGATGCATAGCAACGAGGGGGAGAGTATTGTCTACGTACCCTACGCAGACCGACTGCGGAAGCGATGACACGACGTAGAGGAAGTAGTCGTACGTCTTCACGATCCAACCGATCAAGCACCGAAACTACGGCACCTCCGAGTTCGAGCACACGTTCAGCTCGATGACGATCCCCGGACTCTGATCCAGCAAAGTGTCGGGGAAGAGTTCCGTCAGCACGACGGCGTGGTGACGATCTTGATGAACTACAGCAGCAGGGCTTCGCCTAAACTCCGCTACAGTATTATCGAGGAATATGGTGGCAGGGGGCACCGCACACGGCTAAGGAATCGACCACGTGGATCAACTTGTGTCAACTTGTGTGTTTAGAGGTGCCCCTGCCTCCGTATATAAAGGAGGAGAGGAGGGGAGGCTGGCCGGCCAAGGGGGGAGGCGCAGGAGAGTCCTACTCCCTCTGGGAGTAGGATTCCCCCTCCAATCCTAGTCCAACTAGGATTCCTCAGAGGGGAAAAGAGGAGGAGGGGGCCGGCCACCTCTCCTAGTCCTAATAGGACTAGGGGAAGGGGGTGGCGCGCAGCCCATCTAGAGCAGCCCCTTCTCTTTTCCACTAAGGCCCACTATGGCCCAAAAAGCTCCCGGGGGGTTCCGGTAACCCTCTCGGTATTCCGGTAAAATCCCGATTTCACCCGGAACACTTCCAATATCCAAATATAGGCTTCCAATATATCAATCTTTACGTCTCGACCATTTCGAGACTCCTCGTCATGTCCGTGATCACATCCGGGACTCCGAACAACCTTCGGTACATCAAAATGCATAAACTCATAATATAACTGTCATCGTAACCTTAAGCGTGCGGACCCTACGAGTTCGAGAACAATGTAGACATGACCGAGACACGTCTCCGGTCAATAACCAATAGCGGGACCTGGATGCCCATATTGGCTCCTACATATTCTACGAAGATCTTTATCGGTCAGACCGCATAACAACATACGTTGTTCCCTTTGTCATCGGTATGTTACTTGCCCGAGATTCGATCGTCGGTATCCAATACCTAGTTCAATCTCGTTACCGGCAAGTCTCTTTACTCGTTCCGTAATACATCATCTCACAACTAACATATTAGTTGTAATGCTTGCAAGGCTTATGTGATGTGTATTA
>NC_041392.1:697135192-697136740 GCF_002162155.2 Triticum dicoccoides | reverse complement strand
ATAAATTGTTGACACTAAGCGCACATATTTTGGGACTTTGTTGTCCATGCATGATTTATTATAGTTAAAATTCTGTAGTAGGTGCGAATCAACATGTGATTGGGTGGTTAGGGGTGGGGTGCACGTGCGTGCGTTTATACAGACACGTGTATGTGCGTATATATGAGCGTGTGTGTCTGCACTATGTTCTAAACAATTGTATCCGAGGCATGCTTTATTTTAAAAAAGAATGCGAAGAGAGATACTTCATTAGATAAAAATGTTCATTGTCGTCACTATAAGTTTGATTTGTAGAAGTGCAAATCTACTTGGTAGAGCTATTCTTTTTGTGAAACTGTCTGAATTAAACATGACGCACTAAGCAGTCCGGACTGTATTTGATAGGATGCTTATGTTCGAACTATCTATTTGGTAGAGCTACTATTTTTTTAGAACCTACAGGACACATCAAATAGGAGTCCAGACTGTTTTTTTCTTTTCACGTGCTAGGGCGTTTATCTTTGCGTGGGGGGTTAGCTGCCGGACTCTTCTTTTGTTTTTCCGTATTGGACGCTTCCTCTTTTTTACTTTTTTTAGTCCATGCTTCCTTTTTACTATATATTGGACACTTTCCTTAGTGGGCTGTAGATCTTTTTTTCTGTTGCAGCACCCATGTAAGCTATGGACTCCCTCTTCCCTGAAACGAAAGACACATTGAACTATACGTGACAGGTCAAACTATTTGTACATAATATTTTTTGTATTACGTTACATCTTTTAAATCTTAGCCATTAGTTTCTAAAATTTACGGTTAAGATAATTTAATATATGTGGACGAATGTAATGGCTTGGTTGCCTCTTGTTTTAAGTATATAAATAGCAAAGTAACCCGTGCATTTGCGCGCCTAGATTCTTGTTTGTTATTATTTTTTTATATTTTGTTTGTTTTCCGTAGTACGGATTTTGGTATTGAAAAATATTGTATGTTATTAGTATTTTAGAATGGCATGTGGAAGAAACATTTCGAATCATGGTAATAGTGTGCTATCATTTAAAGTCACATGTGCAAAAAATATTCAAATATAATGTAAATCTATACCATTAACTTATGAAAAACTACCATCAAGATAGACCAATTTGAATTTCAGCTAGGACATTGTTTCTTGATTAATTAGTATTATTATTTACAGGAATAATAGTAATTGTTTTTAAATATTTGGTCTTTATATACCCATCATCTTTGTAGCCATCCGAATTTCTAGCTGAAGAAGCAAAACACACTTTTGAATTTAATTATTGTGTAGCTTTTGCAAACTCGTCCTCTCAGAAACGTGTGTTTCTAAATTCTCATATTTTATACTCATTTGCATATTCCAAAAAAAGGCTTACTCAACCCTTTCATTTTTTTCCCTCAGTCATCAACCTTCGTTTAGCCTATGCCATAAGGTGTCCGGTCACCATCGCTTATCAACGTCAACACTTTTTATGGTGCATCTCTGCACATGTATTCTTTATAGATAAGTATATATGGTCGATTTTCCTATGGATCATGCATGATGAGCATATCTT
>NC_041392.1:697132370-697135182 GCF_002162155.2 Triticum dicoccoides | reverse complement strand
TTGATGTGTAATCCGGCAATGTCAGCAGGTACCGGCGATATTACTTGAGACGCTAGTCTCTGACTCCATGAAACCTCTGTTATTTGTAGGAGCCGGATGACAAAGCCTCACAAAATTGCATCAAGTTGGTACTACCATAATTATACCTGCAAGGGCAATAAAGAAGCAAAATCCAGAACTTAACTATTGAATTCTAACACATGAAGCGATCATCTCAACATGTCGCTGCTGGCTCTTTTGTCTTGTGCAACGACAGCTGTAGGCTCTTGGTTTACACGTCCAGACAAAGGAGGGCCTAGTGCCCGGCAGCACCGCAGCGAAATAAGACCATTGTGCGAACCCTAGCTCGCGTGCACCGGACATCGGAAGAGAGTAGTTGTGGCTGCTAAATCGGATCTCATGCAATTGCCGTGAGGAAACACATGCTCCAATCTCGATTGAAGAAATGGGGTCATGGCTTTGACAGACAGATTGGTTTACGAAAGGAGTTTTTATTATTTCTCCTTACTTTAAACTGGTCCACGGGAGGATTTTTTAGGACGGAGCTTTCTTTTTACACGGACGTGCGGAGGTAGGATTGTTGCAGGATATAGAGATAGACTATAAGGCAGGCTTACGGAAGGACTTCTTTTTTCTTCTTTGTATGGGAGAATTTTTTTATGGAGACGTGAGGAGTTAGGATTATTGCACTATATAGAGATAGACTATAAGAGGTTAACGTGAGATCAATTGCTTGTATTTACTTCAATGATGTGAAGTTTTTTTTTTGCTGGAAACGCCACGAAGCTTTAGATAGATGAGATGGGATTTTCAAAATTATGTTTTAGCGATTGAGAAAAGCCTGACAACTGTTTTTTTCTAAGAATCGTCTGATTTAATCTACACCGTAATAATTCGGTCCCACCAGATGAACGGCTCGTAAGATCTAATTAACGTAGGAATTTCTAGGAAGTCGGTAATTAGTAGAGGTAGGTATAGATATAGATTATTTACAGGAATAATAGTAATTGTTTTTAAATATTTGGTCTTTATATACCCATCATCTGTGTAGCCATCCCAATTTCTAGGTCAAGAAGCAAAACACACTTTTGAATTTAATTATTGTGTAGCTTTTGCAAACTCGTCCACTCAGAAACGTGTGTTTCTAAATTCTCATATTTTATACTCATTTGCATATTCCAACAAAAGGCTTACTCAACCCTTTCATTTTTTTCCTCAGTCATCAACCTTCATTTAGCCTATGCCATAAAGGTGTCCGGTCACCATCGCTTATCAACGTCAACACTTTTTATGGTGCATCTCTGCACATATATTATTTATAGATAAGTATATATGGTCGTTTTTCCTATGGATTATGCATGATGAGCATATCTTTGAACAACTACTAAGAAAACATTTTATTGGCTCTCGTACTTTTACATTAGCATCCTAAATAACTATTTTGGAAAAACCATCTTAGCACCTCAAATTCTCTTAAATTAACGTCCTAAATAATTTCCTGCGAATACAAAACACTAAAGATTACCCGCAAAAAAAAACACTAAAGATTTCTTAAAATAATATCACTTAGCCAACCAATCCAGTTTACGCATCCATTTGGCCAAGCTAGTTGGTTGCAACGTGAATGAAAATGGGCCAACGATTGCAGCGAGAGATGCCTCGCTGATTAGTAGTATCTTTTGATGGCTCAGTTTTTTACTTTTATTTTTTTACTTTAATTGGGACATGAGCGTCTCCCTTTTATAGGTATTTGACTGTTAGACAATTTATATACATGTCCATGCATGTGTCTGTTGAATTTTTTCCTAGAGTTCAAAGTGATCCCTTTGTATGCGTTTGTATTTCTATGAAATATGGCGGGCTAGTGGTCTGTTTATGATCCTGCTGTTTTTTTAGGAAAAATATCCTGGTGTTATGCATAAGTCTTGATTCTTTTGCTGGTATCCAGATCTTTGTTGGCACGGCTGCACCTCTTTGGTTACCTGGCATGGCCATGCAACATATGTCTACATGGTATTGTTATACGCAACATGATGATAGAACATAAATTGTTGACACTAAGCGCACATATTTTGGGACTTTGTTGTCCATGCATGATTTATTATAGTTAAAATTCTGTAGTAGGTGCGAATCAACATGTGATTGGGTGGTTAGGGGTGGGGTGCACGTGCGTGCGTTTATACAGACACGTGTATGTGCGTATATATGAGCGTGTGTGTCTGCACTATGTTCTAAACAATTGTATCCGAGGCATGCTTTATTTTAAAAAAGAATGCGAAGAGAGATACTTCATTAGATAAAAATGTTCATTGTCGTCACTATAAGTTTGATTTGTAGAAGTGCAAATCTACTTGGTAGAGCTATTCTTTTTGTGAAACTGTCTGAATTAAACATGACGCACTAAGCAGTCCGGACTGTATTTGATAGGATGCTTATGTTCGAACTATCTATTTGGTAGAGCTACTATTTTTTTAGAACCTACAGGACACATCAAATAGGAGTCCAGACTGTTTTTTTCTTTTCACGTGCTAGGGCGTTTATCTTTGCGTGGGGGGTTAGCTGCCGGACTCTTCTTTTGTTTTTCCGTATTGGACGCTTCCTCTTTTTTACTTTTTTTAGTCCATGCTTCCTTTTTACTATATATTGGACACTTTCCTTAGTGGGCTGTAGATCTTTTTTTCTGTTGCAGCACCCATGTAAGCTATGGACTCCCTCTTCCCTGA
The DNA here is from genome assembly GCF_002162155.2 of Triticum dicoccoides. NCBI lineage: Eukaryota > Viridiplantae > Streptophyta > Magnoliopsida > Poales > Poaceae > Triticum > Triticum dicoccoides. The sequence continues at coordinate 697,132,459 of NC_041392.1, read as the reverse complement.
AACGAAAGACACATTGAACTATACGTGACAGGTCAAACTATTTGTACATAATATTTTTTGTATTACGTTACATCTTTTAAATCTTAGCC
>NC_041392.1:697130113-697130612 GCF_002162155.2 Triticum dicoccoides | reverse complement strand
GACTTTGTTGTCCATGCATGATTTATTATAGTTAAAATTCTGTAGTAGGTGCGAATCAACATGTGATTGGGTGGTTAGGGGTGGGGTGCACGTGCGTGCGTTTATACAGACACGTGTATGTGCATATGTATGAGCGTGTGTGTCTGCACTATGTTCAAAACAAATATATTCTAGGCATGCTTTATTTTAAAAAAGAATGCGAAGAGAGATACTTCATTAGATAAAAAAGTTCATTGTCGTCACTATAAGATTGATTTGTAGAAGTGCAAACCTACTTGGTAGAGCTATTCTTTTTGTGAAACCCATGTCTGAATTAAACATGACGCACTAAGCAGTCCGGACTGTATTTGATAGGACGCTTATGTTCGAACTATCTATTTGGTAGAGCTACTATTTTTTTAGAACCCACAGGACACATCAAATAGGAGTCCAGACTGTTTTTTTCTTTTCACGTGCTAGGGCGTTTATCTTTGCGTGGGGGGTTAGCTGCCGGACTCTT
>NC_041392.1:697118405-697129976 GCF_002162155.2 Triticum dicoccoides | reverse complement strand
TGGACGAATGTAATGGCTTGTTTGCCTCTTGTTTTAAGTATATAACTAGCGAAGTAACCCGTGCATTTGCGCGGCTAGATTCTTGTTTGTTATTAATTTTTTATATTTTGTTTGTTATCCGTAGTACGGATTTTGGTATTGAAAAATATTGTATGTTATTAGTATTTTGGAATGGCATGTGGAAGAAACATTTTGAATCATGGTAACAGTGTGTTAGCATTTAAAGTCACATGTGCAAAAAATATTAAAATATAATGTAAATCTATACCATTAACTTATGAAAAACTACCATCAAGATAGACCAATTTGAATTTCAGCTAGGACATTGTTTCTTGATTAATTAGTATTATTATTTACAGGAATAATAGTAATTGTTTTTAAATATTTGGTCTTTTAATACCCATCATCTTTGTAGCCATCCCAATTTCTAGGTCAAGAAGCAAAACACACTTTTGAATTTAATTATTGTGTAGCTTTTGCAAACTCGTGCACTCAGAAACGTGTGTTTCTAAATTCTCATATTTTATACTCATTTGCATATTCCAACAAAAGGCTTACTCAACACTTTCATTTTTTTCCTCAGTCATCAACCTTCGTTTAGCCTATGCCATAAGGTGTCCGGTCACCATCGCTTATCAACGTCAACACTTTTTATGGTGCATCTCTGCACATGTATTCTTTATAGATAAGTATATATGGTCGATTTTCCTATGGATCATGCATGATGAGCATATCTTTGAACAACTACTAAGAGAACATTTCATTGGCTCTCGTACTTTTAAATTAGCATCCTAAATAACTATTTTGGAAAAAGCAACTTAGAGACTCAAATTCTCTTTATTTAACGTCCTAAATAATTTCCTGTGAATACAAAACACTAAAGATTACCCGTAAAAAACACACTAAAGATTTCTTAAAATAATATCACTTAGCCAACCAATCCTGTTTACGCATGCATTTGGCCAAGCTAGTTGGTTGCAACATGAATGAAAATAGGCCAACTATTGCAGCAAGAGATGCCTCGCTGATTAGTAGTATCTTTTGATGGCTCAGTTTTTTACTTTTATTTTTTTACTTTAATTGGGACATGAGCGTCTCCCTTTTATAGGTATTTGACTGTTAGACAATTTATATACATGAGCGTCTCCCTTTTATAGTAACATTGTCCCTTCTCTCTTTTTCTCTCATTTATATAAAAAGGGGCAATGCTACTATCCTTTCTTTTCCACACTTGTGCTTCAAAGTAGCACCATAATCCTCATGATAGAGAGTCTCTTGTTTTGTCACTTTCATATACTAGTGGGAATTTTTCATTATAGAATTTGGCTTGTATATTCCAACAATGGGCCTCCTCAAGTGCCCTAGGTCTTCGTGAGCAAGCAAGTTGGATGCACACCCACTTAGTTTCTTTGGTTGAGCTTTCATACATTTATAGCTCTAGTGCATCCGTTGCATGGCAATCCCTTCTCCTTGCATTAACATCAATCGATGGGCATCTCCATAGCCCATTGATTAGCCTCATTGATGTGAGATCTTCTCCTTTTTGTCTTATCCACATAATCCCTATCATCATATTCTTTTCCACCCATAGTGCTATATCCATGGCTCACGCTCATGTATTGCGTGAAGGTTTATAAGTTTGAGATTACTGAAGTATGAAATAATTGCTTGGCTTGTCATCGGGGTTTTGCATGATGAGAGCATTCTTGTGTGACGAAAATGGAGCATGACTAAACTATATGATTTTGTAGGGATGAACTTTCTTTTGCCATGTTATTTTGAGAAGACATAATTGCTTAGTTAGTATGCTTGAAGTATTATTATTTTTATGTCAATATGAACTTTTGTCTTGAATCTTTCGGATCTGAATATTCATACCACAATTAAGAAGAATTACATTGAAATTATGCCAAGTAGCACTCCACATCAAAAATTCTTTTTTATCATTTACCTACTCGAGGACGAGCAGTAATTAAGCTTGGGGATGTCTGATACGTCTCCAATGTATCTATAATTTTTGATTGCTCCATGCTATATTATCTACTGTTTTGGACCATATTGGGCTTTATTATTAAATTTTATATTATTTTTGGGACTAACCTATTAACCGGAGGCCCAGCCCAGAATTGTTGTTAAGAAACGAAATATCAAATGGAGTCCAAACGATCAAATACGGAGCCAAAAACCTATGTACCCCCAAACGATCAGATACGGAGCAAAAAACCTAATTCCACCGCCGCAACCTTCTGTACCCACAAGATCCCATCTTGGGGCCTGTTCCGGAGCTCCGGCGGAGAGGGCATGCACCACGGAGGGCTTCTACATCATCATAGTCCCTCCGATGAAGTGTGAGTAGTTTACCTCAGACCTTCGGGTCCATAGTTAGTAGCTAGATGGCTTCTTCTCTCTTTTTGGATCCCAATACAATGTTCTCCACCTCTCTCGTGGAGATCTATTCGATGTAATCTTCTTTTTGCGGTGTGTTTGTTGAGACCGATGAATTGTGGGTTTATGATCAAGATTATCTATGAACAATACTTGAATCTTCTCTGAATTCTTTTATGCATGATTGGTTATCTCTGCAAGTCTCTTCGAATTATAAGTTTGGTTTGGCCTACTAGATTGGTTTTTCTTGCAATAGGAGAAGTGCTTAGCTTTGGGTTCAATCTTGTGGTGTCCTTTCCTATTGACAGTAGGGGCAGCAAGGCACGTATTGTATTGTTGCCATCGAGGATAACAAGATGGTTTTTTTATCATATTGCATGAATTTATCCCTCTACATCATGTCATCTTGCTTAAAGCGTTACTCTGTTTTCTTGAACTTAATACTCTAGATGCATGTTGGATAGCGGTCGATGAGTGGAGTAATAGTAGTAGATGCAGGCAGGAGTCGGTCTACTTGTCTTGGACGTGATGCCTATATACATGATCATACCTAGATACTCTCATAACTATGCTCAATTCTGTCAATTGCTCAACAGTAATTCGTTCACCCACCGTAAGATACTTATGCTCTTGAGAGAAGCCACTAGTGAAATCTATGGCCCCGGGTCTATCTTTATCATATTAATCTTCCATCACTTTATTATTGCCTTTGCTTTTTTACTTTGCTTTTATTTTACTTTGCATCTTTATCACAAAAATACCAAAAATATTATCACTCTCGTAAGTGACCGTGAAGGGATTGACAACCCCTTATCGCGTTGGTTGCGGGCAGTTATTTGCCTTGTGCAGGTACGAGGGACTCAAAAACTGAGGGAAACTGAGGGAAATCCAACGCAGTGCTTAAGAGGTATATCTGATAGATATGATAGAGCAGTTTACATCGGTGAGGTATTCAGTAAAATTAAACGGAACTCTCCTGGATTCATTTGCACCATCGCATGGGCTGCGGCAAGGATACCCACTCCATTCTTATTTCTATTTGTGGCAGATGGTCTTTCAGCTATTTTGAGAAATAGGGTGCAAAACGGTGTTACTGCACCTGTTAAGATATGTCGGAGAGCACCGGGTATCTCACATTTTCTTTTTGCTGATGATACAATGTTGTTTTTTGAGGCCACGAGGGATCAGGCGGAACAGGTGAAAGCTACTTTGGATCTATATGGGTCGGCCACTGGGCAGAGCCAAACTATGACAAATGCTCGATTTTCTTTGGTGAAGCATGTCCTTCCTCGGTTCAGGAGCAGGTTAGAGAAGCTCTCCAAGTTACTAGTTTGTGTTTTGAGGAGAAGTACTTGGGGCTTCCCCACCCGAGGGGCGTATGTCAAAAGGAAAGTTTCAAAACCTCCAAACAAGCCTTACCAAAAGGCTAGTCCTGTGGGGGATGGATATTTTGCGCAACCGGGAAGAGAGGTGCTTATGAAATCTGTCGCGCAAGCTTTGCCCACTTATATTATGGGAGTGTTTAAGCTACCTTACTCGGTTTGTGATGATTTCACCATAATGGTGAGGAACTTCTATTGGGGGTCGGAGAAGGGGAAGAGGAAGGTGCATTGGAAGGGATGGGATCATCTTATGCAGCCTAAAGAGAGGGGTGTCGTTGGTTTAAGAGATTTCCGACTATTTAACCAAGCCCTTCTCGCTCGTCACGCCTGGAGGCTGTTAACAAGACTGGAGAACCTGTGTGCATGATTGCTTAAGGCCAAATATTACCCACATGGTAAGCTCGAGGATACGGTGTTCACTGGAAATGCTTCTTCCTCATGGTCGGCTATTAGCCATGGTTTGGAGTTGTTGAAGAAAGGCTTGATCTGGAGAGTGGGCAATGGGGAAAGTATTCGGGTGTGGCGGGATAGCTGATTCCGTGTCGGTTTTCTTATAAACCGATTTCTAGGCAGGGAGTTTGCCGCATCCGTTATGTCTCTGACTTACTGAATGAGAATGGGTCTTGGAAGATTCATATACTAAATCAATATTTTGTTCAGGCGGATGTGGAGGAGATTTTGAAGATCAAAGTGTCCCCGCGACAGGGTGAGGATATCATTGCTTGGGGGCCGCACAAGCGGGGAGTTTTCTCTGTTAGAAGCGCCTACCACATGGCTTTCGATGAGGCACATCGTGCTGTTGCAGCATCATCTAGTTCTTCGCCGTCAGGAGCAAGGAGTTGTTGGAAATTCATTTGGAAGGGTGGAGTTCCACCCGTAGTTTCAACCTTTGCTTGGAGAGTCGCGACTGATGGGTTACCAACATGGAAAAATAAACATAAGATCAGTTTGGAAACCACAAGAAGATGCCCTGTATGCGGTTTAGATACGGAAGACAATTTCCATCCGTTCCTGAGATGTCAATTCGGGAGGGATCTATACCTGGAAATGGCTAAGATCTGGAACCTCCCTCGGCTACAATCTATAGTGAATTGTGGGAAGGAATGGCTATTGCAGATCCTTGCACCATGAAGTGAATTGGAGAGATGTATGTTACTTCTCGTTTTTTGGAGAGCTTGGTTTGTTCGCAATGAGGTGGTACATCATAAACCAGCCCCGCCATTGGAGGTGTCTGTGAGATACCTATGAAGCTACTTTGAGTCACTGTTGGCAATCAAACATGACAATGGTGCGGATCCGGTGAAGGGCAAAGCATATGTAACCATGGAGTCTGTGGTGCAGCCTGTTACTTATATATCCAAGTCGTCCTGGGCAAAACCGAAGAACGGTTGGACAAAACTAAACACTGATGGCGCTTTTGCGTGAAGTATCGAAGCTGGTGCGGGCATGATCCTGCGGGATGAGGCAGGGAGGATTATTTTTGCAGCTTACAGGGCCTTGTATTCATGCAAAGATGCGCTAGAGGCGGAGTTTTCCGCCTGCTTGGAGGGTTTGTCCTCATCAATTCAACGTACAGAACTGCCGATCGAAGTTGAAATGGATTCCTTAGTGGCAGTTTCCATGATCACATGTGGAGACATTGATCGGTCGATCTACTCGTCGTTAGTTAATGAGATTAGAGGTTTACTTATTTCTCATCAAACTTGTATTACTCATGTCGCTCGTTAGCAGAATAAAGCGAGCGACAAGTTAGCTTCCTTTGCTCGTATAAATAAAAGGACTATGACCTGATTAGGGTCAGGTCGTCCTGAGGTGTTGGGGATAGTTCAGGAAGATTGTAATGTTACTTCGAATGAGTAATACAAAGTTTGAGCCCGCAAAAAAAAAAGATCCGACGTTTCAGTATGGTAGAATGCGCCTGGTGCCAATGTTGCAACAAAAAAAAAAGCAGACAAAGATGACAATGTTTCCTGTATATGTTCACCTCAGAGCTTACCTATGTCTTGAGCTCCTGTTAACTGTGCACCTGAACTTGGTAAGTGGCTCCTCTGGTTTTTAGGAGAAACGTAGGTGTTCTCTTCTCCCATTCAGTATCTCTACCGTGTAGCACTGTTCATAAAGAAAGACTGATGGTTGGTGTACCGAGTAGAATAAATAGAGTGTTCGCTCACATGTAGCAATGCGCAACATTTGGGATTTTTAACTGAGCCTTCAAAGCACGAACAACTTATTATACGTAGTCCAGATACCCAGACACAAACCATGCGTAGCTTATTATGCAGATCGTCCTTAAACCTAGCCACATTTCGACAGATACCCAAGGGGAATTCATCATGAAGCCAATTTATCTTCAAACTCGAATAGCTCCTAGATTGCACAAACACAAACACAACAGTTCATCCTAAACCTCCAATTTTTAAGGTAAAAACAAGTATCTGAGTGTACCTGACACCAGATCAGGGAGTAACTTGAACAAAACTCAAACAATCAAATTAATCATATGAACTACTGAATCTGGAGTGAGCAACGCGTCAAAAAAAAAAAAACTGAAGTGAGCAACAACAACCTAGAATCGAGAATCTGGGCCAGCACACTAGAGCCTGGGAGCATGGGTACATCCAAATATTGCAGAAATCAGGACATACGTGCAAGATGCATTGGACTTCTTCAGTAAATCCAAAAGCAAGCATGTAAAGGCTAAAATGCTAGAAAATTCAAATATGGTAGTACTAATATCATCTTACATTCACGTGCAAACTTCAGGCGTTGGACAATGCCGACTTGGTACTATCACAGCCCCACACTATGTTTTCTGCTGCCTTCTCGGTGATGGGCATACGACACTTGCTACCATACTTCCACACTTTCACTTGCCTGATAAAAATACAGGGGAAATTAGCTCGCTTAGCATTCAATATCTTCAACAGACAAAATATTTTTAGTTAGCAAATAACTTTTAGTGGTATCTCTGGAGAACATGTAAATGCCAGAATTTTTGACAAACATATACTTATGTAAGAAGGGTGTGGCTAGAGTCGAGTGAGACTTAACAAGAAGTCTCAATCAAGAGATAGAATATCTTTTTTTTTGAAAAGGATGTCATCCCCCGGCCTTTGCATCGGAGAGATGCATACGGCCACTTTATTAAAACAAATTCAACAAAAACAAATAGTCTGGTCTGCAAAGTACGGCTCACAGAAGGAGCTAAAACGAAAAAACAAGATAAACTCAAAGCCACAACCGGCTGGACGAAAAGCTACTAGGGACATATCCTATTATGTGACCGCCATCCAAACCAGTTGATTATATCCCGGGCTACCATCTCCCACCGGTTGCACCGAATAGCCAGCTGCTCCCTGGAGCCCATAGGAGTGAGTAACGACCACGTACGGATCCATGCCGTAGCCCTGAAGATAACCTGCAAGAAATTAACAATAGGTACTTTGTTAAAAATCAAATCATTCCTGCAATTCCATATAGCCCAAATAAGTGCGCATATTCCAATCCGAATACTTGACGCAACATGAGGAGGCACTCCATTTAGCCACGTCCCAAACAACGCGTCTATGCTTACCGGAGGCGTAATATTAAATGCTACATGGACAGACCGCCAAAGTAACTTTGCGACAGGGCAATCAAGAAATAAGTGTTGAATTATTTCATCATGAACTCCCTACCCATCGCCGCGTTAACAGGTTATCTTTGGTGAGGATCACTTGCTTGTGAACAAACCACATAAAGATTTTAATATGCAAGGGAACCTTAACTTTAAAGATGTGTAACGATCTTGGGATTGGGCCAGAGTTAATGAGATCTGAGTACATCTATTTAACCGTGGACACTCCATTACTTGTTAATTTCGAGTTAAATGTATCTCCCTGATCACAGAGTTGAACATCCATCAACCTCCTCACTAGGTGTAACCAGGAATCCCATCTTTCCCCTACCAGGGACCTCCTGAACTGGATATTCAAGGGTACCGTCTGCAAAATTGTTGCTACATAATCTTCTTTACGTTAGCAATATGATACAGGGAAGGATATTGGGGAGCTAGCGGTGTGTCGCCTAACCAAGTGTCCTCCCAAAACCTTGTTGTTGTTCCGTCCCCAACAATGAATTTCACCCAATGGAAGAAGGTTTCTTTCACTCTCATGAGACCCTTCCAAAATGGTGAATCATCAGGTCTTACGGTCAATTGAGCAAGAGTTTTAGAGTTTTATAGAATATCTACAAAAAGAAAAGTATTAAAAAGAAAATTTGCACACATCTCCACGTAAGATACTATGAATATAGTATGGACTAAGAATTGGTCGGTCGACTGCGATTTAGCATAACTTCCAAACTGAATTGGTACTTCCATGCTTCTAATAAATATGTCCTTACCAAGCAAATTAAGATGTGGTATGAACTGCTGAAGACATGTATGTTCCCCCTTCTATACTATACAGGTGCACTGGTGTGCAATCAAAGACGATGGTCTGCATCCGACTGTAGCCTGACATACATAACAATACATTAAGCATCCCTAAAACATAGAACCGATTAACAATGAAGAATGAAGTACCTAATAAAGGACTAGTTACGTAGTAGCATGTCTAATATAGAACAGAAACTAATTGTCCTAATATCTAAGTTTAATGTTGCTACCACAATTATCATAAAAACCATGTAGAAAGCAGCGTGTGCATTATATACACCACTAATGAATTATCCTCGTGTGCAGACCTGAACAAAGAATTGCAACCAAAAAATAAGTGTACGCACATATGGTAAACATCGTAGACCCGATAAATATTAGCATAGGTACTAGACCACAGTACCGAACAAATCAGCAGGAGGTAAACCTTGCATTCCTCCTTCATTGCTGGGAATTGAGGATGCCAGTTATCCAATCACATTTTTAATTGTCAAACAGATATAAGTACATATATAGTAGCATCATGTACATCAATTGTACCTATACCACATTTATGTCTACCCTTCTATACTAGTCAATTGTAACTAGACCACAAATTAAGATGTGGTATGAACTGCTGAAAGAAAGTATGTCCAGCCTACTATACTACTGAATTGTTATGTATCCTGAGTCCTGACATACATAACAATACTTTAAGCATCCCTAAAACTCAAGGCAGACTGACCACGGAGAATCAAGTATCTAAAATTCTAGTTACATAGTAGCATGTCTAATATGGAATGGATACTAAATGTCCTGATATCCAAGTTGAATGTTGCTACCACAATTAGCATAAAAAATCATGTAGAAAGCAGCGTGTGCATTATATATACACCACTAACGAATTATCCCCGCACCTGTGCTGACCTGAAAAAAAATTGCTATAAAAATATAAGTGTACACACAGGGTAAACATCCTAGACCTGATAAAATATTAGCATAACGCACATTGGAAGCTAGACCACAGTAATAAACAAATCAGCAAGAGGTTAACCTTGCATTCCTCCTTCATTGCTGGGAACTGAGGATGCCAGTTACCCAATCACATTTTTAATCGTCAAACAGATATAAGTATATAGTAGCATCGTGCACATTAATTGTAACTACACCACATTTATATAGGCAGATTAAAAAGAGGCAAACCTCACGGTGTTATTCTTTCAGATCACGTCCTTCCTTCATCAGAGGGAATTTTGGAGGCCAAACCATCATAAAGGGGCTGACACTAAACACGTAATCATCCTCTTCTGTCACGTCGTAAACCTTTTTTAACACCTTGCGTTTAATATAAAAAAGATAGAGGGCATTGTCCGCCTCGATGAAAATAAACTCAGAATTGAACCCAGGTGCATGTACATCTGCATCCTTGAAGCCATGACTCGGTATCATATGATTAGCACATATCTCACGTAAACAAATGGTATTCACAAGGAACCAGTTGGCAGCACCATTATTGCCATCCACCCCGTGGAGCCAGATGCGTATTTGAAGTTCCTTGAGACTGACAGCTTGCCACACCACGATAACACCTCTTCTGGGAGGTTAACTAACGACAGAGAGGCGGACACAAGATCTAGCACGATTAACATATTAATCCCGCCCACATAGGCCAGAGTATAGATCTTGCCGTCACCAACCAAACTAGCAAGATCGAGTCGTAGCGAAATACCAGTGAATTCACTTGCAACCGAAGAGTAGATGGCCCAGATATCATCTTGTAAGACATACACATCCACAATGGTCTGCTGCCCTTCCACGCCCAGTGCCAGATAGAAGGAGGACAGGCCGTCGTCGCCGCCTTTGAGGATGAACTCTCTGCCGTAGTATGCGGAGTCGTCGTGATGGATGCTGGTTTGCGGAACTGGCGGGAGGATGGTCGTGTATCTCGCAGGGTACAACGGATAGCGGACTGTTCTTATTGGAGGGCCGTGGTGCAGGTAGGAGGTGAGGAGGAGGAGCCCGTTCCAGCAATCCACGCTGAGGCAGAAGCTGTCGCTGCCCAAAGTGGCCAAATCGATGTTAGCGCGGCGAACGACGGCAGCGAGCTCAGGGGGCTGAGGCATCGGCACGAATCGGGGGTTGGTGCCTCCAGTTTCGACGTAGAAACCGAGGAGGCTAGGTGGGTGGAGCCGTGGAGGTCGCGGAAGCGGCAGAGAAAGATGAGGTCGGAGGAGACGCGGAGCCAGCGCTTGCAAACTAGAGCCGCGCGGACGAGACTGGTGGGAAATTCCACGCGGAGGAGGATCTCGCCGAGGAGATCGTCGTCGTCGAGCACGGCCGAGATAGCCGTTGCGGCCGGCGGCGCAGATTGCGGCGCCCCATGTCCTTCAATGTGATGGATCCCCCAACAAAATTATGAATTCGGGCCAAGAAAGAAAAGGGAGAAAATTAGAATTTGGGCCAAGAAAGAAAAGGACCCCCCCCCCTACCGGAAACTGGCCCTACCCCGACGGCCAAATCAATGCCGACGGCTGCCGTCGGCCTACTTTGCGCTATGCCGACAGCCACGTCTTGGCCGTCGGGCTACCACGAGCTAAGCCGACGGCACCCGTCGGCATACATATGTCGTCGGCCCAGCTGCGAACATGGCGACAGCAGCCGTCGGCATAATCAGGCCGTCGGCATACCCGTGGGCCCGGCGACCCCGCCCGTGACCAGCGGCTAACGTCGTCAAATCTATGCCGACGGCCTGGACGGCCGGCCGTCGGCATATATCGTCATGCCACGTCACAGATCCGCGGCGCACCGTCCATGAGCTAAGCCGACGGCTGCCGTCGGCATACATGCCACGTCAGCGATCCACGGCACGCCGCCCGCCGCCTAAAACCTGGCTGTCTCTATGCCGAAGGTAGACTTTTTTTTCATATGTATTTTTTTAAGCTTTTTTATGTATTATTATATAAACTAACATGTAGCATGTTAAATATAAACATACATATGAATATATATGTAGTTTGTATTTTTTTCATATATTATGAATATATATATATATATATATGGTTTGTATTTTTTCGAGCACGTTAATAATGTGCGGTCATGTTCTTTTGAATATAGATCATTATATTTTATTAAAATCAAAAACAGCTATGCCGACAAAAGTTTTGTGGCGGTTGCAAACGCCCGACACCCGTCTCCAGAGTGTGACCCCCCTCACGTCCGCGGTGTGCCCCCCTCACGGATGGCGCCGACACCTGGAGGGGGGAAACGGACGCGTCGGGTCTACACAGTGGATGTAGCTGTGGGTTTGGCCCGGATGTCCCTACGGGTGACCTGACACAACCGGGTGCAGAGGTCCACTGGTCAAAGCCCGTCCGTGGGAAGTCAAAAGGCTAGATCTCGTGGTCAACC
>NC_041392.1:697116975-697117971 GCF_002162155.2 Triticum dicoccoides | reverse complement strand
GTAGCAATGCCACCGGAGCATTGCACCGGGCCCTCATACATGCGGGGTGGTGTGGTGGCATGTCCGAAGAGGCGGCACGCGTCTCCAGGGTTTGGCCCCCCTCACGGACGGCGCCACCGCCGGCACCTGGAGGGGGGAAACGGACGCGTCGGGTCTACACGGAGGGGATCTTGCTGTGGGTCTGGCCCGGATGTTGCTCCAAAGTGTTCCTATTGGCTGACCTAACACAACCGGGTGGAGAGGTCCACTGGTCAAATCCCGTCCGTACAAAGTCAAAGGGCTAGATCCCGTGGTCAAACACTACAGGGTTAGGCGGGTCAGGGGCCCTGGGGGGTAGCAATGCCACCGGAGCGTCGCACCGGGCCCTCATACATGCGGGGTGGTGTGGTGGCATGTCCGAAGAGGCGGCACGCGTCTCCGGGGCGTGCCCCCCCCCCTAACGGACGGCGATGACACGGTAGTAGCCATTCTGCGGTAACGATGCGGCGTGAATATTATTAAATACTCGGAGCGCGATAAAATCATGAGTTTTTTTTGCACGACGTGTGCACATGTGCTATAGGAACGATAATATTTTTTTCATAATTTTTGGTGATGGAGAAGTATCCGAAAAATCCCCTCTACGCGGATTGCCCTTCGCGCGTCTACGGCTGTGGCCGGCGGCCTCCGGGGGCTAGCATGCCGCCAAATCTTGAGTAGGCAGCCTCTCATGTGTTTGGAAGTGTTGTGGTGCTTGTGAACGCCCGGCACACGTGGCCGGGTGTGCCCCCCCTCACGGACGGCGCCGCCGCCGGCACTTGGAGGGGGGAAACGGACGCATCGGGTCTACACGGAGGGGATGTAGCTGTCGGTTTGGCCCGGATGTTGCTCCCAGGTATCCCTCTGAGCTGACCTAACACAACCGGGTGGAGAGGTCCACTGTTCAAAGCCTGTTCGTGGAAAGTCAAAGGGCAAGATCTCGTGGTCAACCGCTCTAGGGTTAGGGAGGACAGGGGC
>NC_041392.1:697115817-697116844 GCF_002162155.2 Triticum dicoccoides | reverse complement strand
TTTGGCCCCCCTCACGGACGGCGCCACCGCCGGCACTTGGAGGGGGGAAACGGACGCGTCGGGTCTACACGAAGGGTATCTTGTTGTGGGTCTGGCCCGGATGTTGCTCCAAAGTGTTCCTATGGGCTGACCTAACACAACCGGGTGGAGAGGTCCACTGGTCAAATCCCGTCCGTGCAAAGTCAAAGGGCTAGATCCCTTGGTCAAACGCTACAGGGTTAGGCGTGACGGGGGCCGTGGGAGGGTAGCAATGCCACCGGAGCATCGCACCGGGCCCTCATATATGCGGTGTGGTGTGGTGGCATGTCCGAAGAGGCGGCACGTGTCTCCGGGGCGTGGCCCCCCTCACGGACGGCGATGACACGGTAGTAGCCATTCTGCGGTAACGATGCGGCGTGAATATTATTAAATACTCGGAGGGCGATAAAATCATGAGTTTTTTTGCACGACGTGGGCACATATGCTATAGGAACGATAATATTTTTTCATAATTTTTGGTGATGGAGAAGTATCCGAAAAATTCCCTCTACGCGGATTGCCCTTCGCGCGTCTACGGCTGTGGCCGGCGGCCTCCGGGGGCTAGCATGCCTCCAAATCTTGCGTAGGCGGCCTCTCACGAGTCTGGAAGTGTTGTGGTGGTTGGAAACGCCCGGCACGCGTGTCTGGGGTGTGCCTCCCCTCACGGACGGCGCCGCCGCCGGCACTTGGAGGGGGGAAACGGACGCGTCGGGTCTACACGGAGGGGATCTTGTTGTGGGTCTGGCCCGGATGTTGCTCCAAAGTGTTCCTATGGGCTGACCTATTACAACCGGGTGGGGAGGTCCGCTGTTCAAAGCCCGTCCGTGCAAAGTCAAAGGGCTAGATCCCGTGGTCAAACGCTACAGGGCTAGGCGGGACGGGGGCCCTGGGGTAGCAATGCCACCAGAGCATCGCACCGAGCCCTCATACATGCGGGGTGGTGTGGTGGCATGTCCGAAGAGGCGGCACGCATCTCCGGGGTTTGGTCCCCCTCACGGACGGCGCCACC
>NC_041392.1:697089690-697114640 GCF_002162155.2 Triticum dicoccoides | reverse complement strand
CCGACCCCGGCGCCCCGGCCTCTCCCGACCCCGCCGGTCGCGGCTCCTAGAGCCGGCCGCGGCTCCGTCCGGCCCCGTCCCTCCCGTCCTCGACCGCCCCTGCCTCACCATCCCCTCCACCGCCTCGCCCCCTGCCACGCCCCTCTTGGTGAGCTACGTTTTTTTTTCATTTTTTTCCATTTTTTTCTACTATTGGATGGATGAATGAATGCATGGATGGATGTTGGATGTTAGATTGTTAGGTTAGATGTTAGATGTTAGGTTGTTAGGTTGATATATAGTTGAATGTTGGATGTTAGGATGTTAGATTGTTAGTTTGCATTATTTTTATCATGATGATCTTGTCATTTGAGATGTGCTCTAAAATTGGTATAAGATGAGTGATTATTTTTATCATGATGATCTTGTCAAAAAAATTGAACCGGACAAAATTTGACACTTGACAAAATAAGATTTTTTTCATAGTTTTAAGTGTTAGTGCTTAATATTACGTAGCTATGTGAGATGTGCTGTAAAATTATGATATGATCAGTGGTTATTTAATCATGATGATGTTGCAAAAAAATTGAAGGACAAAATTTGACACTTGACGAAACATGATTTTTTTTCATAGTTAAAAGTATCAATGCTTAATGTGAGGTGATGACCTAAATTTTTTTCACTCGGTGTAATTAACAGGATTTGTGGTGTTCCATCTTCGTGGAGTGATTGTCGACGTTGGAGGTGTTGGTCCACGATCGTCCGTCTCCTTTGATCGACTACATCGGAGGGTGAGCAACAATTCCATGACCTCGTCCACTTTTTTTCCATGTCACTAGATTAAATTTTCACATCAAGTCGCGTAACCTAGGTCTCCCGTCCGAAAGGGTTGCATCGATAAATATGCATTCAATTGCATATTTATCACCGCAGCTCTTTCGGATTGTCCAGCCCTTTCCACGGACAGACGAGGATGTGTAGATTGGGTACGTTGTTCATGCTCTACCCCGTTCCGAGACAGGATTTCGGCGGCGCCTCCCTGTTGTTCTCCGGATGCACATTCTCTCGGCATTTTGCCGAGACGTGTATTTGGAGAACAGCGGGGAGGTGCTGCCGAAATTTTGTCTCGGAATGGGGTAGAGCATGGACAACGTACTCAATCTACACATTCTTGGGTGGGATTAGGACCCATCTTTACCTATTAGAGATGTAGGTGGATTAAATGTCGTTTCTCGTCAACCTTGTAAAAAATAAAATATTGATGTGAGTAATTTAAATGAATCCTTAATTTTGTTGTGTGGCTTCCAATAAAGCAGAGATGGCAGATAATCAATGGATGTATAGTGGGTTTTTTCGTCGGAATCAAGCAACAACAGAGTGGGTCGAGAAAACTGATGTGTTTTTGAAAGAGATATTCCGTAGTCCAATGAGGATGGTGCCAGAATGCCCGTGTGCCAGATGTAAGAGGCGTATCCGCAGAGATAAGAGTGAGATGACTAAGCACCTTCGCACGCATGGATTTATGCCCAACTTTAATATGCCGATAAACTTTGCCCAGCGGGACCGTGGTAGAGAGGATGTGATATGACAACGTGTCGCTGGTTATGAGGACGATGGGGTTAGAGACATGCTAGATGATGTCTTTGCTGCACAGCCGACACCTCCGTCACATTCAGCGAATGAACCGGAGGAGCCGGAGGAAACCGCAAAGGCCTTCCTGGAAATCTTGGCCTCGTCAAAGAAACCTCTCTATGAGGGTGCCAAGCTGTCTGTGCTGGATGCCATCTCGCAACTGATGGCAGTCAAGGCTGAGTACGGCTGTAGCCGAGGTTGCTTCGAAGCATTTCTCGGAGTATGGGCTAACAGCCTGCCTGAGGGCCATGAACTGCCGAAAACCATGTACGGTATGAAGAAAATCATGAAGGCGCTCTCGATGGACTATGAGAAAATACATGTTTGTCCAAAGAATTGCCTTTTGTTTAGGCATGAGTATGCGGATGACAAGTACGGTAGGAAGTGTGGTTCCTCTTGGTATATTGAGGTGGTCGATAAGCATGGTCAGAAGCAGCAGCTAAAAATCCCTGTGAAGGTTCTTCGGTATCTTGATTTTATAAAAAGACTGCAGCGCCTTTTCATCACCGAGGAGTCTGCCAAAATGATGAAGTGGCACAAGGAAGGGAAAAGGTACAATCCAAAAAAAATTGTACATCCATCAGGAGGTGAAGCATGGAAGTCATTCGATATAGAGTACCCGGAGGAAGCAGCCGAGGCTGGGAATGTCAGAATTGCTATAACAGGTGATGGGTTCAATCCATATGGTATGTCGTCTAATCCATACAGCTGTTGGCCCGTATTTGTTATTCCGCTGAATCTCCCTCCCGGCGCCATAATGCAACGCAAGACCATGTTCCTGTCGCTTATAATTCCGGGGCCTGAATATCCGGGGAAGAATTTGAGTGTGTTTATGCAGCCGTTGGTGGATGATTTGCACCATTCTTGGTACTTCCCGAGGTTGACATACGACCGACATCTGCAGAAAATTTTCTTGATGAAAGTTTGGCTACAATATTGCATGCATGACTTTCCCGGTTATGCCTTGTTCTGCGGATGGTGTACAAGTGGAAAGATGCCTTGCCCAGTGTGCATGCAGGCCTTGATTTTCATTTGGCTGAAGAAGGGTGGAAAGTATGTTGCATTTGACCTGCATCGACAGTTCCTCCCTCCAGACCATCCTGATAGGGAAGACAAGAAGAACTTCACAAAAGGCAAAGTTGTCCATGAAGTAAACGAGATTCCAACCTTTTCTGGTGCGGATGTGCTTGCTCAGCTGAAAGCTCTTAAGCCTGCCGGTGAGGGGAAAGGCAAAGGCAAAGGCAAAGGCAAAGGCAAAGGCAAAGGCAAAGCCACAGGCAAAGACGAGGGCGAGGGCAAAGTAAAAAGTAAAGGGAAAATTTTTGAAGGATATGGTGAGACGCACAACTGGACTCACATTACCCCCTTCACGCAGCTTCCCTATTTTAAGGACCTCAAACTTCCATACAACATAGACGTGATGCACACCGAAAAGAATGTCGCAGAGTCCCTTTTTCACACGATCCTCAACATTCCTGATAAGACAAAGGATAATGTTAATGCTAGAGTTGATCAACAGAATATTTGCGATAGACCACGTCTACACATGCAGCCTCCCACAGGCAGTCGAAAATCTTGGTTCAAGCCAGATGCTGACTTCGTACTTAAAAAGGATCATAAGATGGAGACATTCAAGTGGCTGAAACACGTCGTGAAGTTCACTGATGGTTATGCGTCGAATATAAGTAAGGGGGTCAATCTTTCAACGGGCAGAGTGACCGGGCTCAAGAGTCATGACTATCATGTATGGATTGAGCGACTTATGCCGGTGATGGTTCGGGGCTATGTTCCCGAGCGTGTCTGGCGTGTGCTTGCGGAGTTAAGCCATTTCTTCCGCACGCTTTGTGCTAAAGAAGTATGTCCTGAGAAGATAAAAGAAATGCATAAGAAGGCGCCGGAGTTGATATGCAAGCTAGAGAAGATCTTCCCGCCAGGCTTCTTTACTCCGATGACACATCTCCTATTGTACCTCCCGAACGAGGTATTGTTGGGGGGCCCTGTGCAGAATCGTTGGCAGTACGGCCCTGAGAGACAGAACAAGCATCTGCGACAGAAATGTGGAAACAAAGCTAAGATTGAAGCTTCCATAGCTGAGGCAGTTATCCTAGAGGAGGTGGCAGACCTCAGGACAGCCTACTATCCGGACCATGTTCCCTCGTTGCACAATAAGGTGTCTCGATACAATACAGAAGAACCCAAGTATAAACCCAAGTTGCCTCTATTCATCGGGCAAGGTAGTAGGGCTGGATGCTCGAAACCTTATCTCATGCCGCGAGATGAGTGGGAGGATGTCATGTTCTATATCTTGCACAACATCAAGGAAGTTGAGGATGAGTGGATGAGGTAATACCTTTGCACCATTCTTTTAGTCAATTCGTTATGTTCACTTTGCCTAGTTCTTATACCGCTTTTCTTATTGTAGTCGATTCATTGAAGAAGAATGGACGTGAATGCTGCCTCCTTCTGAAGCGGAGGCACTTGCTCTTCTCCCAAAGGGTGCTGATGGAAGGAAAAATTTCGTTGCGTGGTTCATCGAGAAAGTAATTTTTCACACTTTCAATTAAACTCATGCACCCTATAATTTCAATTAAACTCATGCACCCTATAATTTCAATTAAACTCATGCACCCTATAATTTCAATTAAACTTGTAGGGAAATGATCCGACCGAATCAATGGATGAAGAATTGAGATGGGCTTCCATGGGTTTTGATCCTGTCGTCATGACATGCGAAAAGTATGATGTGAATGGGTATCGCTTCCATACAGAGGAGCACCAGAACAGTCGGCCTGATCCCAAAACCATAAATACCGGAGTCTTCACTGAAGGAGATAATGAAGTAGATTACTACAGAAGGGTAGGAAAAATATACGAGCTTACATTCAAACGTGGCTGCGAACACCTAAGTCTCACTATGTTCAAATGCCGATGGTTCGACCCCAAAAAGGGTCTGAGACATACGCCTTCTATTGGTTTATTTGAAGTTAAACCATCAACCGTCTATGCCGGAGCTGATCTCTTTATCACCGCTACCCAGGCCACACAATTATATTATCTGCCTTACCCATGCCAGAAAGAGTACCTAAAGGGTTGGGAAGTTGTGTTCAAGGTGTCGCCGCATGGTAAGCTACCAGACCCGAACGATGATGATTACTACAACATAAACCCCATGACATACGAGGGAGTGTTCTATCAAGAGGAACATGATGATGTGGTCCGAAGCAACGAGGATGATGACTTGGGTTATGTTGACCTGGACCCAAACGACGACGACGCACGGATTGATGGTGAGGCAGTTGTGAATCAAAGAGACATAATTATGCTTGAAAAGTTAAATGAAGACGCTGACGATGAGGAAGAGCCTCCACCTCCGTCAGACAACGAAGAAGATATGCGTGATAGTGATGATGAGACCGGTCCACAAATAGATTACAATAGTGATGATTCATATGGGTTCTAGAAAATGTAAGTTCTTTTAATGATCATTACAATAGTATGCTTAATGTGCTCTTCTGGTATTAATGTTTTTCCTGTATGCTTGTTTAATTGATATCCTTACTAATTGTTTATTCTCTTCTCAATGCAGGTTTAATAATCATGGGCAAGTCCAGCGGCGCTAGTTTCCTCAGTAAATTTAAAGGACTTACTCGGAGTGGACGAGCCCACAAGGTTCCCTGCCGACTACGCGAGGATGACACCTCACAGGGAGGTGGAGGGGTCAGGGGAGGAGACCCTAGAGGAGGAGGCGGTGGGGGGAGAGCCCCTAGAGGAGGAGGAGGCGGGGGGAGTGGCAACCGGGGCAAAAAACTCTGGGCCGTGTCTGAAATAGGAGGGTCTTCTTTGATGCCCTCCTATACAGAGGCACCTTCTGAGTCTGAGGAGGAGGAGTATGTTCCTGATGGCGAGGAGGAGGAGGCCGAGGAGGAGGGTGAGGAGGAGGAGGCCGAGGAGGAGGGTGAGGAGGAGGCCGAGGAGGGTGGAGGGGAGGTTGATCCCGCGCTGTGGGGTGACTTGCCACCGGGTTCTTCGCAGGGGTGGCTGCGTGGTAATGCCGGACTACCTACACCACCTTCTATCGAGGAGCACAAGTGGCTCATTGAACCTGTGGGGACAGAGTAAGTGCCTCTCAATCATATTTTCAACACATGACAACATTTTCTTATTGTACACATGGCAATCATTTGATTCTTTTGCAGAAACTGGATCCTTCACGGAAAGGGCCGTAAACCGAACGGCCTTATCACTGTCCTGTTGAAGGAGTTTTGGCCTGGCCTATTCTGCCCGCGGCCAGACAGGGACCCGCAGCAGCGGGTTTTGGCCACGAGCTGGGCCCACTACGAGGCTTGCAGCAACGAGGAGTACGGGACGACCGCTAAGGCCGTGATCACCAAATTTTGGGTAAGTTCTCTTCTGAATCACTTGTCTTCAGTTTCGTTCATAGTTTATCATTGAATCACTCAACTCATGCCTTGTTTGCTTCTGGTTTTTGCATGATTGCAGCAACTCTATAGAGTTCTTGACGAGCACAAGGCCAGAGCCGACGTGGTCTTGCTTGCGGCTGCGAAGAAGAAAGCTCGTCAGTTGCACTACGAGGTGCGCTGGGTTGCCATCTCGCAGTACTACCACTACTACCTGCAACAAAAGATGCCCAAAACTCAAGCGCAGAAGCTACGACTTAGCTTGAGCAAGGAGCAGTTCATGATGGTAACTATTACTAACTTTCCATTGTTTCAAGCAGTCAACTATATGTTTCGTGCTCACATGTCATGCTTCCAAAATTTGCATAGGTTGTTCCTCGTTGGTGCTATGGAAGGCATGACGGATGGGCGAGTTTGGTGGATAGGTGGCTCGGCACCGATGCAGAGTTTGCTGCCAAGAGCATCAAGGCCCGGGCTAACCGTGGAGACGACGGGACACACGGCCAAGGAAACAGGAACCACTGGGGCTTCAAGGCCATGAAGGTATATCTATGTGCATGATGCATTTTTGTTCTTCTTTACGTCATGTTCTTATGTATGGCTGACTTCTATTTGACGTTGTAGGAGGACAAGTTGAAGAGGCCGCTCTTAGACATGGAGTCATGGAAGCTGGCCCGCGAGCGGAGTCATCGCAAGGAGGGCGAGAGCCAGTACTACGGCAAGACCGAGGAGCACCTGGGGTCTTACATTCATCACTATCAGGAGTTGCATCCGGATGTTCCTGTTGCTGAGGTCACCCAGTCTCAGATCGACGACACGGCGGTGGTGGCCATCCATGGGAAGAAGAATGGCCGGTATCCGTGTTTCGATGGCTTGATCACTCCTTCGATCTCGTACACACGGCTTCGGGCTAGCAACCCAAGCCAGTTAGAGAGTACGGGGCGTTCACAGACTCCCTTAGCCCGCCAGCATGCTGTAAGTACTTCATCTTTATCTTTTTCTATCTTGCATTCTCAGTTTATTTTCAGCATTGCTCACTTAGAAACAACCTAAATTATGTAGGCATATAAGGAGTTTGTCGAGCATAGGAATCTCGAGGTGCGGGAGTACTTGAAACGAGTGAAGGCAAACGATGATTACAACCGTCAGATGATGACGGTTAGTTTTGCCCTCTTAAAACCAACCTAAATTTTTGCACTTTCATTCCTTCTGATCTTCTAGTTTGCTTGTTTAACTAACATTCAGGCTATGTTGGCGTCTTGGACTAACCGCACGGATCCACCACAAATGGGACCCCCACCACCACCTGTGGGAGAACCCCCACACGTGCCCATGTTCGATGAATGGGTGGCACTAGGCAGTGATGGTCCGGTTAGTACATTTGCCTAACTACTAGCATACTAGTTCTCCTTCATGAAACACTATCATATCATATTTACCATTAGAATCTTTTCTGAAACATGTAGGGGACCGGTGGATCGACTCCTGCTCCGTCGACCCCAGTCACTCCGATCTGGCAGAGTGGTGGTGGTCGCGATGGCGGTTTTGGCGGAGGTGGTGGTGGTGGTTTTGGCGGAGGTGGTGGTTTTGGCGGGGGTGCTCTTGCTTGATGATTCCGTGCATGTGGCCATCGTGCCATACCTTTCATATTCCTACTTTTATCATGTTTCATGTCTTGCACTACTTTTATGTTCATGAACTTCCATCGGTGATGATCTTTAGATGATGTGATGAACTTGAGTATGTTTAGATGATGATGGTGAACTTGAGTATGTTTAGATGAACTTGAGTATGTTCACATGATGAATTGTCATATTTCTACATAATTTCATATTGTTCTGTTTTGAAATGCTGTCAAATGAATTGGAAAAGAGAAAACAGGGAAAATAAAAAAAACAAAAAAAAACTATGCCTACGGCAAAGCCGTCGGCATATATACGCCCAGGAGTTACCAGGGCTTGCCACGTGGCACATCTATGCCTACAGAAAAGCCGTAGGCATATATGAAAAACTATGCAGACGGCTTTGCCGTAGGCATAGCCCTGCTGCCAGGAGAAACCAGGAGCTGCCACGTGGCAGAGATATGGCTACGGCAAAGCCGTCGGCATGATTTCCATCTATGCCGACGACTTTGCCGTAGGCATAGCCCTGCCGCCAGGAGAAGCCGGGGGACGACACGTGGCGCAGGTATGCTGACGGCTAGGCCGTCGGCATAGATTTCCATAAGAAGGCTAGAGAAGATCTTCCGCACGCTTTGTGCTAAAGAAGTATGTCCTGAGAAGATAAAATAAATGCATAAGAAGGCGCCGGAGTTGGTATTCAAGCTAGAGAAGATCTTCCCGCCAGGCTTCTTTACTCCGATGACACATCTCCTATTGCACCTCCCGAACGAGGTATTGTTGGGGGGCCCTGTGCAGAATCGTTGGCAGTACGGCCCTGAGAGACAGAATAAGCATCTGCGACAGAAATGTGGAAACAAAGCTAAGATTGAAGCTTCCATAGCTGAGGCAGTTATCCTAGAGGAGGTGGCAGACCTCAGGACAGCCTACTATCTGGACCATGTTCCCTCGTTGCACAATAAGGTGTCTCGATACAATACAGAAGAACCCAAGTATAAACCCAAGTTGCCTCTATTCATCGGGCAAGGTAGTAGGGCTGGATGCTCGAAATCTTATCTCATGCCACGAGATGAGTGGGAGGATGTCATGTTCTATATCTTGCACAACATCAAGGAAGTTGAGGATGAGTGGATGAGGTAATACCTTTGCACCATTCTTTTAGTCAATTCGTTATGTTCACTTTGCCTAGTTCTTATACCGCTTTTCTTATTGTAGTCGATTCCTTGAAGAAGAATGGACGGGAATGCTGCCTCCTTCTGAAGCGGAGGCACTTGCTCTTCTCCCAAAGGGTGCTGATGGAAGGAAAAATTTCGTTGCGTGGTTCATCGAGAAAGTAATTTTTCACACTTTCAATTAAACTCATGCACCCTATAATTTCAATTAAACTCATGCACCCTATAATTTCAATTAAACTCATGCACCCTATAATTTCAATTAAACTTGTAGGGAAATGATCCGACCGAATCAATGGATGAAGAATTGAGATGGGTTTCCATGGGTTTTGATCCTGTCGTCATGACATGCGAAAAGTATGATGTGAATGGGTATCGCTTCCATACAGAGGAGCACCAGAACAGTCAGCCTGATCCCAAAACCATAAATACCGGTGTCTTCACTGAAGGAGATAATGAAGTAGATTACTACGGAAGGGTAGGAAAAATATACGAGCTTACATTCAAACGTGGCCGCGAACACCTAAGTCTCACTGTGTTCAAATGCCGATGGTTCGACCCCAAAAAGGGTCTGAGACATACGCCTTCTGTTGGTTTAGTTGAAGTTAAACCATCAACCGTCTATGCCGGAGCTGATCTCTTTATCGCCGCTACCCAGGCCACACAAGTATATTATCTGCCTTACCCATGCCAGAAAGAGTACCTAAAGGGTTGGGAAGTTGTGTTCAAGGTGTCGCCGCATGGTAAGCTACCGGACCCGAACGATGCTGATTACTACAACATAAACCCCATGACATACGAGGGAGTGTTCTATCACGAGGAACATGATGATGTGGTCCGAAGCAACGAGGATGATGACTTGGGTTATGTTGAGCTGGACCCAAACGACGACGACGCACGGATTGATGGTGAGGCAGTTGTGAATCAAAGAGACATAATTATGCTTGAAAAGTTAAATGAAGACGCTGACGATGAGGAAGAGCCTCCACCTCCGTCAGACAACGAAGAAGATATGCATGATAGTGATGATGAGACCGGTCCACAAATAGATTACAATAGTGATGATTCATATGGGGGACGACACGTGGGACGCTGACGATGCGTGATAGTGATGATGAGACCGTTGATATAGCCCTGCCGCCAGGAGAAGCTGGGGGACAACACGTGGCGCAGGTATGCTGACGGCTAGGCCGTCGGCATTGATTTCCATCTATGCCGATGGCTTGCCGACAGCCAAGCCGTCGGCATACATGCGCCACGTGTCATCCCCTAGATCACCAGCGCTGTTGACGGCGCCGTCCGTTGCCGTCAGACGGAAAACAACACCGACGGCTAAACTATGCCGACGGCTGTCCCATGGCCGTCGGCATATGCTCCTATGCCGACGGCTATACTACGCCGATGGTCTGACACATCTACGCTGACGTGATCTACGCCGACGGGGCTATGCCGACGGCAATGGACCTATGCCGACGGCCCTGGGCCGTAGGCATAGCCCGCGAGTCCGGTGGTGCCCCCCCTCCCTCCCTCCGTAAACGCTGGTGTTACCACATCTCTCCTCCCACGATCCGCTCCTCCTCCTCGACCAGCGCCGCCGCCTTCCAACCCCCTCTCCATCTCCCCTCGATCCTCGTCGACCAGCTCGCCCTCGTCGCCGGAGCGTTCGCTGAAAGGTACAAGCTCCGTCCTTCCTCCTCCTTTCCTCGGTCCTCCGTCCTCCTCCTTGTCTGCTCTCAAATCCATCCCTTGTCTGCTCTCCTTCTTGGCAGCCACCGGCCATGACGACCCCGAAGCACACATCGTAACTTGATTCCTTTACAAGCATGAACCAAACAAAACATAGTTTTTCCCATTACATCCCTATTACCAGCGTGATCTAATTCCCTTACCATTTACGTTACCAGTCTCTAATCCAAACACCTCCTTCATGTAATCGCATGGAATGCATAATGACATATCATGGATTTTATATGTTTTCTTATGACAGATGGTGAGTTGTGCAAGCATGCATAGCAGAGTACATCAGTACCTACAAGAATGCATAAAATAATATAGGTTGTCACCTCTAAAAATGCATATATAATAGTATATGTATCATCACACATACCAATTGTAACATTCATCAAAATTGAAACATTGTCACCTCTAACTACGCATAACATAATATGTATAGCCGCACATATGAATTGTAACATTCAGAAGAATTGTAACATTTTCACCTCTAAGTTCATGAAAACATGCATGGCAGAATATACATCGGCACCTACAAGGAATGAATCTTACCACTGTGGCCGGTGTTGGGGCCTAAGTACAAGGCGGCACATGTCGATTGTAGACCCATACATTGGGCGCGGGAGACCAGGCTGCAGGGCATATCAACACCGGCACCACCATAAGAACGATTGAGGGGGGGGGGGTCCATGATCGTGTGACCGTAGAGGTGACTCATGAAACAGAATGCCGCTAGGGACGACATGGGTGCAGCCGTATCAGAGTAGCGCCACGCGCTGGCTGGCAACACGGGTATCAGCGAGGGGACCGTTGTCAAAGATGGTCGTGGGGTTGTCGGCAAGGACACTAGGACGTTTGATGAAGCAGGGCAGGACAAACTGAAAGCTAAAGTGGCTGGTGCTCGGTCATGGGTGGGGAGGGTTGTAATGTACATGAGCCATGGAGGTCGCTTATAACAACCGAACTAAACAACATCATTGACGGGTGGGAAAGACGAAGGGTCGGATTTAGAAGGAAAACTCAGACATATCAAATGGAGCAGCCTTTTCATTTAGAATCACCGTATCATAGATGGGGCAATTTTTACTGGTCTATGATAAGCATCTGGCCGAGCACCAAAGTACTTATGGTAGGTCAGTGGTCATGCTCATCACTAACGTGTGGCCAGTGGCCGGTCAGTGATGCACGATCAATAGTGTTCGGATACGTTGGAGTGCTACTTATAATTTATATAGAAGCATGAGGATCGGTGTTGGTGATGATGCAAATGAGTTCCCCCTTCGGAGAGTAACGAAAATGGTTGAATATGAAGATCGCCCTCAGAATCACAAAGTGGCGGCCAAAACATTCACAATTATTCAGGGTTGGGTTTCAAGGTTATATAAAGCAATCGGCCACCGGAGCCACAGAGGTGGGAGGAAAGCCCCACATGTCATAGGCGCATTTGCAAGCTGGGCAACGTCACCAGGTGCCCAGGCCCTGCGGGCACACCATGCCGCTCTAGATGATGGGCCTTGGCCCTCTAGTCCTCTAGTGCTAAAAAAACACCCTATGATTTTCTCAGATTTTATTGAGGACTTTTTGTTTGGTGATTTTTTTCTTCCGAAATTACAAAAAAAAACAAAAAATAGGAACTAGAATTGAGCATTGAATTAATAGGTTGGTCCCTGAAAAACATTAGAAACGTTGCACACTTAGGGCATCTCCAGCCGTTGGCCCCCCCAGGACGCATAAAAATCGCCCCCTGGGGGCGAGCCGGCGATACAATCGGCGCTGGGGGTGGTTTTGCGCCCAGTCGTCGCCCCCAGGCGCCAAAATTGGCCCACTTTGCAGCCCAATTTCGGCGAATAAAGGGCCCATATGGGCGAGAATAGGCCCATATTCGGCGTGGTTTCGCCGTGTCTCGGCGTTCAATTATCAACACAATTATTTCTGATCACATATTTCATCATAGAAAAATCAAATACTTCAACAAAATAGTACAATAACAAATAGTTCAATACAAATTATATTGTTCAACAAATAAAAACTCGTATTTCATCACACGGCGTCCCCCTTGAGCCTCCATAGGTGCTCAATCAGATCTTTCTGCAGTTGATGATGCACCTGAGGAAGAGCTTTCGGCTCATCCAATAACGGTGCCGAAATGTTCTCTCGCCATGAAGTGGAGCATCGGCGAAGTAGTCAGAGTAGAGCATGCAGTAGCCTTGGAGACAATGCCGGTTCTTTGCTTTCATCCGCCCCGGCGCCGAGCCACCTCGCCGTGGCTTTTCATTGCTCGCCAGCAGCTGGCCGAGGGCGGCGAGCACCATGAGATGCTCTTCTTCCTGGATGTCGGCCGCGGCTTCCTCCTCCAGCAGCGCGGCGAGCTCTTCCTCCTCATCCGAGTCCATCGCCGAGGCAGGCAAAACGCCGAACACCTTGCGCTCGGTGGGCGTGTACCCGCCGTTAAACCGCGCCTTCGTGGCCGGAAACGGTGGCCGGAAACGCCCAGCTGCTGTGGGAGGGGCTGCCGCGGCGAAGCACTGCTATTTTCCGGCGGGGAATGGCTATCTAGCGGAGTAGGGCGGCGGCCGTCACCGGGATATAGCTAGTGGTGGCCGAGGGCGCGGGGGGTGCGAGGCGAGTCGGGGGAAGAAAACCTTGACTTTTCCCCTGTTGGTGTGGGCCAGGCGTGCTTTTCCCTAGCGCCGGAGCCCCCAACTGCTCCCCAGCGCGCCAGGTTCGGCCTGTGACCGCCGGGCGGAAAAAAGGTCCTAACCGGCGATGTTCGGCATCCTGGGGGCGCGACTGGGCCGTTTTTTCAGCGCCGGTGCCGAAAAAGTGGCCTGGGGGGCCCTGTTGGGGGCGCGGCTGGAGATGCCCTTAGAAGTTAATAGGCATGAAATATACAAAGCTTATAGATATATCTGTGACGTATCACACGCGTCGTCATGAGATTGCACAGTTCATGAACTGTCGTGTGGTCACTCAACCCGCGAAAGTTCCAAAGTAACAAATTCGTTGGGCCCGACAATAATGCCAGAGTATCATTCTTCTGTGGAATGTTCCTTATTCGGCATCTTCAATCTCTCGGTGACACATATGTCAAAGGTGACAGAGGGGTTAAGGTGGTAGACATCACCCCCTCCCCCAACATCAGGCAGGAACAAGGGATAAATAAAACATATACCTCGCGGGACAATCGAACTACTATTGTCACCCTTTTTCTGCAAGAATTTGCATAAAAAAAGGACTTTTTGAAGTTTGAGTGAGGATAATTGTCTTAAATTTCAGAGAATTGGTTGAAAAAACGCGGAATTGTCTTCGCCTTTGTAAGCGAAAATGTCCAGTAAAGCCTATCTCTCTTTTAGCCTTCATGGTGAATGGCCCACCCTTTCTTTGAACCTTGTCAATGATCGAACGAACTTACAGATATGAACTGAGTGCCATTTGATGAGTAAGATCGAACAAGGGAGAGGGATATGGAAAGGATGAAGTAATGAAAGAGGAAGTCATTGCTAGTAGTAACGACTTGTCACGATCCATTGGTTCATATAGAATCCATGTCCTAGGTCTATCAAAAAACATTCTTTTCTCTAAGCGTATATAATAAAATAGAGTGAAAGGGTCCACCCCGAAACCAACGGGGTACTAACTAACAGCTGAGTCCTCTCCGAACCGCAGGAGATAGTTGTCCATCATACGGCTCACCAACTTCACTTGCCTCTAAGGGGGGCTCGCTCCGGGCAGGTTCGGATCACTTACCATACACGGCCCTACGAAGGGGTTAGGAGTGTTTTCAAGATGATTCTTTCTTTGTCGAGACGAAAAAGGAACCCATCTTTTTGATTGAAAAATGTGAGTCTGTTTTGCCCACTTTATCCTTCTCCCTCTATCAAAATGATCAAAAAGGCATTTCAAATGCTTCTTATTCCCGTGTTTGATATTATCCATCTCTGCCCTGCTTCCATGTGGGCAGAGACCCCTGTAGAGAATGAAGAGGAGCCAACGATCTTACTCTCAAGAGTGCTTCGATAGGCTCCACTCTCTCCCCTGAATAAGTCAGGCTCCGTTAGCCTGGGCTGAGATGGGGATAACGAGTCGACGATTGAAGCCCCCAACATTCTGCCAGACACTAGACAGGGGTAAGCTCTGTAAATGCGGGGGAACTTTTAGACGAGATAGAATACCTAATATGGGAGTGGTTTAAGTGAGAGAATAGCTCCCTTACCAAACCAACTGAGCTATTTGCCATGTTTTTGACAAATGACGTAACTTTGATGTGATGTGCCCGGCTAGGCCGGATCATTCTTAGAGCAGTCGAGGTTACCAGAGTTACGGCCTTCCGTACAAGAACTGGCACTATTGTAACTCGCTATGGGCCTCTTGCCTTCTCGAAAGAAACTGGCTTTTGAAGAAATTACTCTATTTTACACATTTAGTTGAAGCGGATTCAAAGAGCTCTATCGAGCAAGGAAGGAGTATACTATACTGTAGCTGGATAAGCTAGATACCAAAACTTTGATAAAGATTGAGGCAACCCATTTGAGGAAGAACCGGACGGACCCCTGTGGAGATGGCATAAACAATCCTTTGACGAACTTTCTGGTTAACATAGAATCCACGAGTTTGTTCTTCTAATTACTACTACTAACATTATTCAATCTGGTATCCAAAAATTTATTAAGCTCATCCCACAAGCACATGTACACATCTTGGATTTTACCATCTTAAGATGGAAGAAGATTCATTCTCCTACCCATTTCTAAGTTAAGCAAGAGATAACTCATAATTTGATATGCACTCGCACTCGCATCTTGGGTCACTGGAACCTGATGATAATTACTCACTCCTTCATCCTGAGAAAGGATCTTGGCTATGAAAAAAATGGACCACTAGCTTGCGCAACAAATTGAATGAAACTTTCGTCCAAAGTAAACATTTCAGTCTGGTGTTCATTATACCATTTAAGGGCATCATCTAAGTTCGAGAACTTTGGATACTTAAAGGCTGCAGCACATGCTAAGTGTTGACTGAGATTCTTTTTTTCCGGCAGGTGGTTTTGTGCTTGAGGTTGAGGATGATTGGCAGGAAAGAGTAATAAACTTTTTGACAAATCACGCTCATGAAAATGCAATACACCTGAACGGTAGATTCTACCACAGAAGTCCATGAATGCTGGCAAATAGAATTGATAACCTTCGTATGCTGACGCAAGTCTTATTACAAAATCTTCATAACTAGCCTGCTGCACCTGTTTTAATAATTTATTTAACACTATGTTATAGCTACAAGCATTCTTAATACCTTTGACGTTATTGAAGTAGCACTCCCTCAATATGTCTGAGGCTTCTGTCGGATTCATGCGAGCCAGAGCATTTGGTAAAAGAAGCCCACACTCAACTAAACATTGACGATTCTTTTCCAGAAATCTCAAGAGCCTTTTGTTTATTTCAAACGCTTGAGACTAAAGTCCATTCAAAATATCACACCTCTGCTTGTATTCTTTTTTATGTAACTTTATATAGAAGTGGTTTAAGTCATGGGAATTTAATAGCCGAAAGTGATTCTAGATATCCCCCGTGGGTTTGCATAAGTAACCTCCTATCAGATCCGATAATGTATCATGATCAGACCCCCTCTCTGCTGGTTGCCAATCCAAGGGTTTGCAAAGCATCGGAAGATTGAGTTTGTAGGGAGCAGATTTATGTTCAAATTGCACATAACATAACAAGAATTCTCTATATACCCTTGACCTTTCTTAAGAACCAACACTGGATCTTCTTTTGTTACTCCCCTATCTGTTGATATATGTAGAACATTTCTTTCAATCATGAATTGGAGCAAGTATTTCCCGATATCATAATGACACTGAACTTTTTTCTTTTTCTCTTTTTTGCTAGCACCTTTGGGCTGAACAACATCCTTAACTGATTCTACCTTACTAGTGAGTACTGCTTCCACCTTACCACTACCTGGTGCTTTGTATTGTAGAAACCTTGCTTGTTCTCGTATAGTTGAATTAAGTTGATCTATAAATCTAGCTGCCTTAACTGCGGATGATTCCTGAAGAGTGTTGAATACCAAGCCTAGTACATGAATCATGATAGCCTCAAGCGTATAGATACCAAACATCTTAATCATAGGTAAGCTACTTGGTAGGCAACCCTTTAGATATTGCTTAGCGTTAGGCTGATCTTTATTAATCAAGAACTTTACTATGTTAGGAGTTACTTTAAATAGATTATCCTCATCGAACTTCATTGTGCAATTTGCAATTTGATTCTGTAAATCTATTAATTCAGTATCGGAAAACACACCATTTTGATTCTTCTTTTTATTAATCAACAACTTTCTAACATCATCCTGATACGTATCAACACTAGAAGTCTTTTTCGTTTTGTCAATATCCAACAACTTAGCGTAGTAATCTTTCCAGAACTCCTTAATAATACGTGCATTTTGCAAAGATTTCTCATTCTCAATGTTATCATCATATGTCTCGGAACAATAAAATAGAACCTGCATACTTTTATTTGCTACCCTTACTAAACCGTAGTAAGGATACGAATACGACTGAAATAGACTACTAGAATCTAAATATAAGGAAAGGATCAGAATAATACCAATGCTCTGTATAATTCTTTTCCCCGAGCGATGGTTTAGCGGATTCGGAATTGTAACCAAGCATCCTGGGTTCTATACCCGATTCAACACTAGAGCATGCAGCCGATCCTGGATACATAACTATATAAAGTGTGCAGTTTTGGATCTTTATTGGTAGCCAGTCTTTCACTTCTGCCTCTCCACTCCCATGCCTTTCTTGGTCGGACCAACCCAACCGGCGATTTCCAACAAGTCTTTCTGCTTAGAGCAAGAAGCGGAACCAAAATAAAGCGTTATTTATTTTCATTTATGGATAACCAATCCATTTTCCAATATAGTTGGGAGATTTTACCCAAGAAATGGGTACATAAAATGAAAAGATCGGAATATGGGAATAGATCTTATACCAATACTGACTACCCATTTCCATTGTTGTGCTTTCTAAAATGGCATACCTATACAAGGGTTCAAGTTTCGATCGATATTTGAGGAGTGGATCATCCCTCTCGAAAACGAAGATTTGAAGTTGTCCATAATTTACTAAGTACTCGGTATAACTCACGCTTTCGTGTACAAACAAGTGCAGATGAAGTAACACAAATATCTCTGGTAGTCAGTCTATTTCCATCAACCGGCCGGTGGGAGCGAGAAGTATGGGATATGTCTGGTGTTTCTTCCATCAATCATCCGGATTTACGCCGTATATCAACAGATTATGGTTTCGAGGGTCATCCATTACGAAAAGACTTTCCTCTGAGTGGATATGTGGAAGTATGCTATGATGATCCAGAGAAACGTGTGTTTTCTGAACCCATTGAGATGACCCAAGAATTTCGCTATTTCGATTTTGCTAGTCCTTGGGAACAGCGTAGCGACGGATAATTCCGAATCTACATAGGTCTAGTCCAAGGGACAAATCAATAGGAAATGCTATTTTCTTCTTAAGAAGAAGAACTTTTTTGAAATGAAAGAGTTTCCACGGGCGTCGGATATGATTTCTTCAAATAAGGAAGAAGTGTTATCGAAGGATTTCCTTCCATTCTTCCTAGTATGTATGAAGTAAAGAAAAAGTAGTGCGTCTCGGTCTATACGAAAGGGCACTGGTTTTTTCTTTTGGTTTCATTGATAGCAGAAGAGTACGCTAGCTAGCGGAGCCTGAAAACGCTTGCTTGCACCCCACTGATACGTCTCCAACGTATCTATAATTTTTGATTGCTCCATGCTACTTTATCTACTGTTTTGGACTATATTGGGCTTTATTTTCCACTTTTATATTATTTTCGGGACTAACCTATTAACCGGAGGCCCAGCCCAGATTTGTTGTTTTATGCCTATTTCAGTGTTTCGAGGAAAAGGAATATCAGACGGAGTCAAAACGGAACGAAATCAACTGGAGAAGTTATTTTTGGAAGGAAGCCCACCTGATGGACTTGGACCCCACGTCAAAAGATACGGGAGGTGCTCACGAGGGTGGGGGCGCGCCCTCCCTCCCTGGGCACGCCCCCTGCCTCGTGGGGCCCCCGCGCTCCACCGACGTTCTCCTTTCACCCATATATACCGTTGTACCCTAAAACTTCCAGAACAGAAGATAGATCGGGAGTTCCGCCGTCGCAAGCCTCCAGAGCCACCAAAAACCAATCGGGACCCCTTTCCGGTACCCTGCCGGAGGGGGGATCCATCTCCGGTGGCCATCTTCATCATCCCGGCGCTCTCCATGACGAGGAGGGAGTAGTTTTCCCTCGGGGCTGAGGGTATGTACCAGTAGCTATGTGTTTGATCTCTCTCTCTCTCTCGTGTTCTCTCTCGTGTTCCTCTATGGCACGATCTTGATGTATCCCGAGCTTTGCTATTGTAGTTGGATCTTATGATGTTTCTCCCCCTCTACTCCTTTGTGATGAATTGAGTTTCCCCTTTTGAAGTTATCTTATCGGATTGAGTCTTTATGAGAACACTTGATGTATGTCTTGGTGATCAACTTGCGGGTTTCATGACATTGGGAACCTATGCATAGGGGTTGGCACATGTTCTTGATTCTCCGGTAGAAACTTTGGGGCGCTCTTTGAAGTACTTTTATGTTGGTTGGATAAATCTGAGATTGTGTGATGCATATCGTATAATCATGCCCACGGATACTTGAGGTGACAATGGGGTATCTAGGTGACATTAGGGTTTTGGTTGATTTGTATCTTAAGGTGTTATTCTAGTAAAAACTCCAAGGTTGTTTGTGACACTTATAGGAATAGCCCAACGGATTGATTTGAAAGAATAACTTTGAGGTGGTTTCGTACCCTACCATAATCTCTACGTTTGTTCTTCGCTTTTAGTGGCTTTGGAGTGACTCTTTGTTGCATGTTGAGGGCTTGTCATATGTTCTATCTACGTTATTATTGTTGAGAGAACTTACACTAGTGAAAGTATGAACCCTAGGCCTTGTTTCCTATCATTGCAATACCGTTTACGCCCACGTTTATCACTTGTTACCTTGCTGTTTTTATTATTTCAGATTACAAAAACCTATATCTACCATCCATATTGCACTTGTATCACCATCTCTTCGCCGAACTAGTGCACCTATACAATTTACCATTGTATTGGGTGTGTTGGGGACACAAGAGACTTTTTGTCATTTGGTTGCAGGGTTGTTTGAGAGAGACCATCTTCCTCCTACGCCTCTCGCGGATTGATAAACCTTAGGTCATCCACTTGAGGGAAATTTGCTACTGTCCTACAAACCTGTGCACTTGCAGGCCCAACAACATCTACAAGAAGAAGGTTGTGTAGTAGACATCACCCACCCCTACGGAAACTATTGCCTATGCTTGCTGCTCGCTCAGTGTCAATAGAAGGGAATAAAAGATGGTCACTCCTTTTAGGAACATGGCAAGCCTTACTTACGACTGTTGCACTTCACTCGCTGCTCGTTCATTCACTTGCTCATGAACTCGCTACTTCGCCAGAAGCGACTAGTCGCCTCCTTTCCTCCGCCGAAAGATGCTTAGCCAGAAGCGATGAAGGAGGGGAGCTGGGGAAGGCCGACGATGGCAATGAGGGGGAAGCTATCGTAGAAGCTTTGCCCCTTGCTTTACATAAATTGTTATGAACTTACTAAATGACCTTATTTATTCTCCCGGAAGGCTAGCAAATCTAATAGTTCCATCTGCTCTTCTTAACTTAAGAACGAAGGCCGCCATCCTTCTTATTCAGGAACCCTTTGTTTGAGGAGGGCATATCCTCGGGAATGGGCGAGTGGCCGAGTGGTCAAAAGCGAGAGACTGTAAATCTGTTGAAGGTTTTCTACGTAGGTTCGAATCCTGCCTCTCCCACTTATTGTAGACTTAAGAGAAGAGAAAGTAGGTGGAAGCCTAGCAGGGCCAGCCGAGCGAAGCCCTTTTTTTTGCCGTGCCGTGAAGTGCAATTTTCTCGTATGCGTTTTAGAGAGGTTGTCGAAAAAGGACGATCTATAGACATTCCCCATCTATATCCAATCGAGAATAGAAGCGAGTCGCTTCCGGCGTCGGCTTGTAGTCTCTGCAGTCGGCACACGCACACGCCCGCCATCATGCCTCCTTGGTTCGGGACGAAGCCAAGCGAGACATACGATAGACGAAGGAAGCACCCACCCAGCAGGAGGGCTAAAACCTGTAGTTTTGAAGTTGCAAACTCCAGCTTCGAAGCTGGAGTGCTTTAGCCCTTTTTTAAGCAAGAATCACCGTCTTGAGTGCCTTGCACGCTCAAGAACAAGCAAGGGATGAGAGCTTTGTTGCTAAAGCGGATACGTTTTCTTGCTGGGGAAGGCTAGTTTGATCGAGGATTGGAGAGGAGGGAGAGGTGGAATAAAAAGCTCGGGATGGATTTTGGAGTCTTTGTGCGAGCCGTACGTATGCGGTGAGAGTCGCATGTACGGTAAGGAGGGGGGTTCGCGTCTATACCTGTAGTGTGGTGGTTGGGCCTACCCACCCTATTTTTTCCATGATCTATGGGTCTACTAGAGCTACCCACTTCGATCAATTAGCCAAGATTTTGACCAGATACGAAATCGCTGGTGCTCGATCTAGTGGCATTTTTATCGGTATTCTTTTTATCGCTGTAGGATTCCTATTCAAGATTACTGCAGTTCCTTTTCGGGCAGCTGTAGGACGGACGGCCCCCTATAGGTAGTAGGGTAGGGTGGGTGGTACCGCTCAAATAGCGGCCAATCCTCCTAACTACGTGCGGGCCGGGCTTAGAGAGCGTGAAACTCATCACTACCTCGTAAGGGCGTTGAGACCATAGCATGTTACACAAAAGCGCCGCTTTCTCAGGAGTGTTGTCACACAGCTGCCCGACTAGAAGGGCTACTCGCTCTGTAGTGTTGTCACACAAGATAAGCACGCCGCCCGCCTGCTGGCCGGGCGAATCGAAGTTTTCTCCCGGTCAACTGTCCACCCAGTCAAGTGCAAAAAACACAGTGGAATCACGCAACGCACGCTGCTGGTGTGCTTCCTGCCCACGAGGAAAGAAGAGCGACAAGGTTCAGATTTGACTGTTTGCAGCATGGGAGATGATTACCCAAAAAATCCCTGGGAAAAAAGAAAAGATATCTCGGTAACGAAAACCATAGGAGGCTGTATTGGCGAGATCCAAGGGTTCACAGCAGCCCAAAAGAAAAACGGCCTGGAAGTCCGAGGACCTTTAGTACCGTACCGAACCAGCAGCCTTCACGCCAAGCGACGACCGCCCTTGTCCCTTTCCTTTTTCCATTCAGCCTACTTCTTAGCTTTGTTCCGTCAGTCTAAGGCAAAGCTTAAGTGGTTTGCCTACCTTACCCACTTGATGAAATGGAACGAACTCCGTTTCCTTGGCGGCTTTGTGGGTGGATTTAGTCGGAAAAAAACTCCTTCCTTTTGAAAAAAGTGACGCTTTGCGTCTTCGCTTCCGAGGGTCAGGGTATAGGCCATTTCGAGCAAGCTTTCGCTTTTTCTCCTGGCTTTCTACAACTTTCGCTTTAGCTTCCAAAGGCGACCCAATGACCTTTCCGGAATTGGAAGTATTCGTCGCCCTACACTAACAAAGAAGTCACTATAAAACTGCTTGCCCTCCAGATGTACCAAAGGTGCGCGGAGCCCGGTGAAAATGAATATGTTTGCTACTGAAAGAAGCCTGCCTATTGACTAATATTCGTCTTTAGAATTAAAGTAGCTATGAAGCCCAATCTACTGTTGATTCAAAAGGGGGCATAGTCATATGGGTGGGGTGTTTGTGGGGAGCTGCCTTGGATATGAGGAATTCCTCCAATCTAAAAAAAAGAACAAAGAAAAAGTCTGTGACGAAGATCTTTCTTTTCTATCAATAGATAGGAATGAGTGTTCATTATAGGAGATAGGATCCATCTGCTCTCTCTCTCTCTCTATTTTCTTTGATGCAATTTAGAGAGAAAGAGCAGTGCGAATTAGAAAAAAAAAAGAGAATTGGGAGATGATTCCAAAATAGATACATAGACATCTAAAGTAAAGGGATGTATATATTATTCCTATATATATCATCTATCTATGAAAAAAGTAAACAGAGTTCGTTTTTAGGTTCCCCGAAGCCCCGAATGGATTGGATCATTTCTGCTTTTGCCAACGAAATGAAGGCCTCACCCCTTCCGAATGCTTCTCCGATCCTGAACTTCTCGCGAAGAGAATAAGATGCAGCTCCCCCTCCCTCTGTCTTTTTCCGCTTTGCTAATCTTCCCCTCTAACGCGGGCCGGGCTTAGGCGGGCGCGGGAGGAAGAAAGAAAGTCGAAGAGCGTCTTCTCCTTTGTCCTTTTTTCAGTGCAACACAGGAAAGCACCCTCTTTTTGTAATCCCTGCAGCTTCCCAGAGGCTTGCTTTTTTTATTGAACGCATGTCCTAGCTAGGACCCCTCCAAACATGTTTGAGCCTATGTTCACCCGGGGCCAAAAAAGGAGAATTCCGGAATGCCTGCCGACGTTCAGATAAGGTGCATATCCCTTATCACTAAAGGAAAGGCTCGACGAAGGGGGGATATTAGCTGGGTAAGGAAAACGCTTTTGGAGATTGAGATGTCGATTTGTTTTTCATCGAAAAGGAAGAAGGCCGAGGGGATAGCAGCCTTCCTTCGGGCTTTGCCTGCTGACGTTCTAATAAAGAATTCTGGCTCGGCCCGGGAAAGCGCTGGTAACAACATAAAGAAAGGGGTCCATGTAGCTGCTGCGCCCGCCCACTGAGCAGCAGGTTCGGCATCTACTACATAAGAGAGAATCCACTTCAGATAACCACGTCTCTGCTAGGCAGCGTGTGGAATGGCCGAGAGCAGACCAAATGAATATATAATCCAAGCCGAGAGTGGAGTTACGTGAATAGCTGTCTGATGGAAAACAACTTTCACGTTCGGTTCAGAGAGCACTTTTTTCGTTGAGAATAAGTCCTTCCCTTTTGTGTGAATTCCCAGCGGCGAATTAACAACTTGTGGGGCCCTATCTATTCAATCTCTCGAGCCCCAAGAAAACCCCCCTCTCCCTCGGACTCAATCTCTCTTTTGACTCTATATATGTGGGCACCTGTTATCTATGAGGGTTCACCCACCCCGGTGAGAGCATTCCTTTCTATTGCGCCTAAAATCTCTATTTCGGCAAATATGTCACGTGTTTCTATTGTTGCTTCCTATGGGGGTACATTACAACAAATCTTGTTTTTCTGCAGCATTGCTTCTATGATCTTAGGAGCACTGGCCGCCATGGCCCAAACGGAAGTCAAAAGACCTCTAGCTCATAGTTCGATTGGACATGTAGGTTATATTCGTACTGGTTTCTCATGTGGAACCTTAGAAGGAATTCAATCACTACTAATTGGTATATTTATTTATGCATCAATGATGATAGATGCATTCGCCATAGTTCCAGCATTACGGCAAACCCGTGTCAAATATATAGAAGATTTGGGCGCTCTAGCCAAAACGAATCCTATTTCGGCTATGACCTTCTCCATTACAATGTTCTCATACGCAGGAATACCCCCGCTAGCTGGCTTTTGTAGCAAATTCTATTTGTTCTTCGTCGCTTTGGGTTGTGGGGCTTACTTCCTAGCCCCAGTGAGAGTAGTGACTAGCGTTATAGGTCGTTGGGCGGCCGGAAGGTTGCCATGAGTAAGGTTGGGAGACCGAAGGCAGTTTTCCGTGCACCGGACACGTAGCTTACCGAATCAGTTGCAACACAGATGGGAATGCATGCTACGAAAGACAGGGTTGAGTCTGATACACCAACCGTCGACTCCATATCCTTGTACGAGTCCACAATCACTACACGAGATGAACCTGGGTTTGGTGAATGGAAGTTGGCCTTAGGTGTAATAGGACTCCCAGTTACTGCGCACGATCGTATACTGAGGTGCTCCCTGTCGGTTGTTGGAACGACGCGAGCCGGGCCGTGCCTCGATTCCTTTCAAAAAGATGAAGGGACAGAGGTGACTAATTCCCTATCTCATTTGGGTTCGGAAAACGAATCGACATCTCGATGTGATACAGCCCTTTCCATTTTCGTTGGGAAAGAACGGCGAAGTCCATCCGAACCCTCCAATGAAGAAATAAGAGGAGAGCAAAGCCCAGTGGCACGCGAAGCGCATGCGGAAGGGGCACGTAGAAATAAAGAAGTTGGGGGAGAATCAGCCGAGCTCATTCCCTTTGCTTCCCGGGCCCAAAACAGTGTTTTGTTTCCTAGCCAAATCAAGGATTTGGGCTGATTGCAAAAGATATCTGAATAGAAAGATAGATCCATCCATCTATCCATCTATCTAAAAAAGAGATTTCGATTTCATGAAACCTTTGATTC
>NC_041392.1:697077772-697089222 GCF_002162155.2 Triticum dicoccoides | reverse complement strand
GCTCTGCTGCAATGGATGGCAGAGGGTCCGTAGTACCCGAAGCACTGGAGTGATCCAGTAGCGGGGAAGGGGCCTAGAAGTGCCTACTACTACACCACACCACACTTGGCCCCATCTGTCGGTTTCAACAGACTAGAAGTGATAGCATCTCAATCATCATCATCATCCATATCAGCGTCCTGTGTAGTCCTCTTCCCAGGCCGGTCACCTCCCAATGCCATTCTTCTACGGCCTCAGTGCCTCACTAGTGAGGCCCTCCCTTACGCACACCACAGATAAGTTTCAGCCCTGGCCGAATTTTTAGCTCGCACCAAATATCCAAGCCTATTTATTGCAGGTAACCCGCGTGCGACCTTCTCAGCTCGATAGACAAGCTTAATTGACCTTCTGAATCTGGATTTTACAAAACGTTCCTTCTCCCATTTCTACCAGAGTAGTAGATACACTAACCAGCTATTCTCATCTCAATAGATCCTTTGATTTCTCTCAATTATTTGTAAACGATATGTCAATTGTCCGAGAATAAAGTCATATTCTTGTCAAATCTTTTTTGAGTGATACCGAGGAGTGCGAATCTCAACACAACCGATCCCCCCTCCCCCCCAATTCCCTACCGTGAAACCAGCCACCATTGCCATTCTCTTTACAGTTTAGATCCAACATGCCACTGTTGTTCCACCACCGCCGAATGACGGAGCCACACTGCTGGCGGCCGGCACGGGTTTCCCCTACTCACAATGTTTGTCCAGGGCATTTGCCTGTCGGTTGCAGCCAAACTCCTCAATGCAAACACAATCATGCTGCTCATCCTAGCCGGTCGAGGCCAGATTCTTTACATCGGGCAAGTCCTCTGCACGCCACCAGCATGAGTTCTCGTGCTTGTCTCGGTGCCAGAGCAGTCAAAAAAAATCAATCTACTTAGGCAAAACTAACAGGAATGGAGTTGACCGGTTGGCTCTGTCCGTCTTTTCATGTCACCGCCGTCTTTCCTCGGCGCCTTATTTTTTACGGGAAGGGGCATGCTTTATACACCAAATAATGGTTACATCATTGGCCAAAATTTTCATAAGAAAATAAGGGGGTGCATCCGCCCAAACATATGGGATATTCGCACGTCCCTATCTTGCCAGCTCATGAGCTCTACTATATCCGTGTCTCTAAAACAATGCTCAATTGTAACCTTCCAAAATTCAAGCAAACTACTACGACAATCATCTACCGCCGGTGCTGGTACCATGGCTGGCACGATGACATTTTCGTCAGGAACGAGCACACCAAGCTTGGAATCGAGATTTGACAACAGGCAAAGACTCATATCGGTGGGTGTATGCGCGTATGTATGAGTAGTTGCATCCGTATTTGTGTTAAGAAAAAGGAAAGGAGGAATTTATTGCGCCAAGATTCGCATTGCCACTTGTCGCTACGATTTTTTTTCCTTCTTAGCCCAAACCGGATTAACCCACGTCGTCAAAGAAAACCTCTGAAACCCTAAAATTCTCTGTCCCGATTCCTTCCAGCGCCGCTCCCATCCCTCTCTCTGCTCCCCCCCGATCCACCCCTCTCCATTCCCAATTAAACGATCCCCTCCTCGTCGAGCCTGGATCTGGCCGTACCCTATGGAGCGACACAATTCATTCAGGTGAGCCTCGATATGGGCGGATCACGCCGCCCTGCCGCTTCTTTCTTTGCAGCCCGCCCCCGCATCTTTTCTATCTCCGCGAGAAGACATCTGACTGCCTGCGTGCGATTTCTAGAGTTTCTCACTCGAATTGACACCAGCTTCTTCCTTGGTTGCCAGGATGGGAGAGGCCAAGGAGAACGACGTGTACAAGCAGGAGCTGCTCGACGACGACAAGGCTGTTGACGCCGCCGCCAAGCCGGCCGCCGGGCACGCAGCCGCCAGGAAGTAATTATTCGTTCAACTTCCTTGTTTTTCTTCATCTTCCCTTCACTTTGCTTGTTCTCATTCTGACGGACGGCCTATGCGCGCAGGGGCAACGTCGGCAGCCACAGCTCCGGCTTCACAGACTTCTTTCTCAAGCCCGAGCTGCTCCGGGCCATCCAGGACTGTGGCCTTGAGACCAGGACTAACGCTTGGAGCAGCGTCCCCCCGAAGGCAAGTTAGTTCGATTGGTTAGCATGTAGTACAACGCTTAGCTATCCCCCTTGGCACCCATTAATCGCCACGTATTAGCTTTCAGTGGTTTCAAAAGCATACGAACTAGACCGCTAGGAATAACTAGTAATCCCATATATGTGATCTCTTATATTTCTTTACAGCGGGAGTAAAAGGCAACCATTAATTCCACAGCGTCTAACATGCTCCAACTAGAGCTACCCTCATAAGGCACTGTATGTGCTGGTTAATCTGTTGCGAAATTCACTAGAGCATGTTTGAAACCTATCAATGTATGCTAGCAGAGATGCTGATCACGTTCATAATTCCCTTCAAATATTTCAGTTCCTTTTTGATGGACAGGCTACACCCGCAAGGCCGCTTGACTATGAGGAGAACGATAACCAGGCCGTCGACGCTGCTGCCAAGCCTACCTCTCGCCATGTAGCCCAAGAAGTTATTATACATTTCAATATTTTTTTCCTTCTCCCATCCAATTGTTTGGTCCCTTTCTAACGGACGATCTATGCGCGCAGGAGTGGCGTCGGCATCCATAGCTCCGGCTTCAGGGACTTCTTACTCATGCCCGGGCTACTCCGGGCCATCCAGAAATTCAGCCTTGAGCACCCATGGGCAATTGAGTTCGAATGATTAGCATGTATATATGCCCCTTAGCTATTCCCCTCGGAGCCATTAATAGGCACCGCTTCGCTTTCAGGTTTCAACCCACTTGAGCCGAGTGAAATGCATTAAAGTATCACAATTGTGTCGTCATTACTAGCAACTTAACATCACTTTTGTGTTTTCGACAACTTAACATCACTTTTGTGTTTTCGACCCAAAAAACACATTTTTTTAGTTAATTTCACTGAATGCACTGACCACTCTCTGAGTTTGCTGAAACAACGATTATGAAATGTTGGATCCGCTTAGGCTGAATATGCAAAAAAATATTCCATGTGGACAGTTGACCTGGTCTTTTTCCTCCACCTCCGCCCCTCTCTCTTTTTTTTTTTGCATCGACGCCCAGGGGTACCTCGCCGACGTGGGCCTCACCATGCACACTTACCTGCCGCTGCCCTCCATGACGCGTCGTCGCACTCACCCAGGCATCGCAGTGCTCCCGGAATCGCCACACCTCCCAAGATCCGGCACACCATATGCTTTTCCAGCCATCAGCCTGCCACCCTCCATGATTTGAGTCCCTCGGTCTTCGATTCCCATGGTTTCGAGCACCGCACCAGCGCCCTCACCGCGGCCCGTTCTAGATTCAGTGAGGGAGCATAACCCCTACCCCGAGCAATGCATCTCCTCGCGTGGAGTAGTGCTGGATGTAGGGGCACTCCCCTGGAAGGACGTGGAAGCTAGGATTGACGACTAGAGCTGGCACACCTCACCAGTGTAGTCAGTGGTGCAGTTGTGCAGTAGGTCATGCGCGGCGGCCACTATGACAATCGGTGGAAGCCTGACATCATCCCATTCCGGCCATCTGTACCGAATTTGTCGGTAAGCGCATGGTGCCTGGTCAACCACCGGCAGCGACATGAACGGACCCGGCTAGAACTCCGCTTCCGATGCATTTTTAGCTAAGTTTTAGGTGGTTTTCTGCCATTTTTTTTAAAATTGGTGGTAAATTGGTAATGGCAACATAACCGTGGAGGTTTTATTCATTTCACTCACATGAGCTAGACCGGTAGGAATAGTAGTAAAAGGAAAACAAAGGAAAACCCTTAATTCCACTGTCTACCATGCTCGAACTAGAGCTATCCTCTTTTTTCATAGCAAAAAAACCATAGTGCACTGTATTTGGTAGTTAATTTGTTGTGAAATTGATGAAAAATCTGTTTCGAATCTGTCAATGTATACGTAGAGATGATGATCACATTCATCACTCGATTAATCTATTTATATCCCTTCCCAACCACAAATCTCGTGTCCTAGTTTCCCCTCTAAAACTTAAGGCGGGAGCGTTTACAGCTACGAAAAAGAAGGTGTGTTCTTGGGTCTCACCTTGGAGGGGTCGACATCATTCTTCGGCTGCAAAATGACCATAATAAACTCTAGCATGTACAACGTTCCCACATTCATCATGGTATTTTATCATCTTTTTGAGAGCAACCACGCTGTGTTTGACAAAGACTGTATTGCATCTACTGGAATAGTCGTGATACCAAGTGCCATAAGCCCATAACTGTAGGTGTGAGGCCGCCGCAATTGGAGTTGCCGCCACTGTCCTATTCCTTTCTTGCCCTCAGTTATTCCGGTCTTCAGGTCATCGTGTAATGTAGTAAGTGAAAACTCTTCACCATGAACCAAAAAGGCAAGTCTTTTTCTTTTCTCTTTCAACTAGATGTCATCCATTGAATTTTCTCAGCCAAGTATGCATTTCCAAGACACTAAACCTTTTAATCAGCAACTGCTTTTCTATCGTCTCTTTTCTGCTGTTGATGATTCAGTAGTCGTTTCTGTTCTTATGCCGCCTCTAGTCCCGGCTGGGTTTCCGCCTTTTGCATTTGATTCCCCCTTCCTAAAACAATATTAACAATTATTTCTTTTTCTGTCAAGAAGATTATCTATACCAATATAAAAAGACCCAAAGGGACAGATCCAATTAATCTCGGCCATTAAATCATGTCAATCCAACGACCTAAACAGCTTCAATGCCGAGCTCTCAACACGTTTAGCGTGCAGTTAATTTCATGTCAAATATAGCGCTAATCACATAATAACACGCAAATAATATTGTACTTAATATCCGCATGCACATAATATACTTTCAAATTAACGTGCATTGCATGTACACATTGACTAGTAAGGAAAAAATAGTTCATTATTCGATAGCGCGCCAGTAACTAGAGAAGTGTAGACTCTGTTAACTAGGAGTTGGACCTGCTCAATTTTGTGCTTAGAGAGTATTGTACCACATCCACGTTGCACCTGTATGTAAGCATCTATATTTTGTGCCCAAAATCCAAGGAAGAGGAGGAGTATATGGCATATTGGGAGCACATCCGATTGCCCAAGATAAGTCGTCTGGAGGCTGAAATCA
The DNA here is from genome assembly GCF_002162155.2 of Triticum dicoccoides. Classification (NCBI taxonomy): domain Eukaryota; kingdom Viridiplantae; phylum Streptophyta; class Magnoliopsida; order Poales; family Poaceae; genus Triticum; species Triticum dicoccoides. Next base: position 697,084,057 of record NC_041392.1, on the reverse strand, counting down.
CTCTTTTGACTTTTTTTAATGTTTGGCATGATCCGACCCTGTTTAAAAATATATCTGGATTTGACACTTTTCCTACCGTCATACACGCTGACGGTAGGGTATAATAGGGTTACCACTATGCAAGGCCCCTGCTCTAGGAAAGATCTCTCTACCTCCAAGACCTCATCTTCCTTGGATTTGAAAAGAACCCTACCCTAGTGCTATTTCCATTGGATTGCACTTGTATACTTGTGGATCTCATGTGTGCTATTCTAGTGGATGTGTGATGTGGACTTGCTTGATTGATTTCCTCTTTGTGTTCATGCTTGTTCTTCCACTAATAGAAAAGGGGGCAAAGGTTCAGGCCGGGTAAGCCCATTAGTCCCGGTTCAGTCTAGAACCGGGACCAATGGGTGCATTGGACACGGTTCGTGAGCCCAGGGGCCGCCCGAGCCACGTGGGCCATTGGTCCTGGTTCGTCTGGACCTTTTGGTCCCGGTTGGTGGGACGAACCGGGACCAATGGGCCTGGCTCCTGGCCCACCACCATTGGTCCCGGTTGGTGACATGAACCGGGACCAAAGGCCCCCCTTTAGTCTCGGTTCATGCCACCAACTGGGGCCAATGGTGGTGCCTATATATACCCCCTCGCGCAAGAGCAGAGCACACTGCTCTGTTTTTTCTTGCCGAGGGGGAGAGGGCTTGGTGGTGCTCTAGTTCACCTCCTATGCACGCAAGGTGTTCGATGGAATGCCCGAGCCACACTACTTAAGCTTTCTCCTCTCCAAGCTCGGCCTCCAAGCTCCATTTTCCTTAATATTTGTCTAGGTTTAGCGGTCCGTCACGCCCCACCCCCGTCTTCACCGCCGTCGATCACCCGCGCCGATCTCATCACCGGCACCACCGTGGTGAGCCTCTTGTTCTTATCTTCTTTCTGAAAGGAAAAATATTCTTACTTGTATGTTTAGATAGATACTTGTATCATTTTCTTACTTTTATTATTGCATCTTATATAGTGTGATGGTTTTGGTATCCGCCCCCGTTGGCCCTCGTCCTGTGTATCATTCAGATGTGGTATATATTATCTTTATAACTATTGGTTCATTTATTGTTTATGAAAATTATGCCGACCAACGTGACATAGATTTTATTTATCTAGGAGGTATGTGAACCGGAAATTCCAACCGACCCTATTTTTGAGAGGTTAAATTTAGTTGAAGAAGAAAACAATTTCTTGAAGGAAAAAATAAAAAAAATTGAGGAGGAGAAGATGATATTGGAGTTGCATGTTGCGGATGTCGTCGATGATCACAAGATCAAGATGGGTGCAATGCGCTTGAAGATTAGAAAGATTAGAAAATATGCCGTTCATACCGAGGCTTGGTATCATTATGCCGTTGGATCAATTGTTACCTTGGTTGTGATTATGATCGTGTTTGTTTTCGCATTGAAATGTTTTACATAGTTTCAATGTATGGTTTAATTAATTAGATGCTCTGGAGAGCTATATGTTGTTAGATGAGAACTATGTATGTACTTTGGTTTTAATGTGATGATGAACTTATATTAATTTTATCACTTAATTATCTATTCATGATGTTCCGTAATGGTTTTTGACACACTTAATTATATATAACGCACGCAGATGAACCGGCAATGGATGTACGGTGACAGACACACCTCCGAGTACATTAAGGGCGTGCATGAATTTCTCGAAGCGGCTGAGGCAAACAAGAAGAATGGTTTTATGTGTTGTCCATGCCCTAATTGTGGGAATACGAAGTCTTACTCTGACCGGAAAACCCTTCACACCCACCTGCTTTACAAGGGTTTCATGCCACACTATAATGTTTGGACAAGGCACGGAGAAATAGGGGTTATGATGGAAGACGGCGAAGAAGAAGAGTACGATGACAACTATGTGCCCCCTGAATATGGTGATGCTGCAACGGGGGGAGCTGGTGAAGATCAAGAGGAACCAGACGATGTGCCCAATGATGCTGCAATGGGTGAAGCTGCTGAAGATCAAGAGGAACCAGACGATGTGCCCAATGATGATGATCTTCGCCGGGTCATTGTCGATGCAAGGACGCAATGCGAAAGTCAAAAGGAAAAGCTGAAGTTCGATCACATGTTAGAGGATCACAAAAAAGGGTTGTACCCCAATTACGAAGATGGCAACACAAAGCTCGGTACCATACTGGAATTGCTGCAGTGGAAGGCAGAGAATGCTGTGCCTGACAAAGGATTTGAGAAGCTACTAAAAATATTGAAGAAGAAGCTTCCAAAGGATAACGAATTGCCCGGCAGTACATATGCAACAAAGAAGGTCGTATGCCCTCTAGGATTGGAGGTGCAGAAGATACATGCATGCCCTAATGACTACATCCTCTACCGCGGTGCATACAAGGATCTGAACGCATGCCCGGTATGCGGTGCATTGCGGTATAAGATCAGACGAGATGACCCTGGTGATGTTAACGGCGAGCCCCCCAGGAAGAGGGTTCCTGCGAAGGTGATGTGGTATGCTCCTATAATACCACGGTTGAAACGTCTGTTCAGAAACGGAGAGCATGCCAAGTTGATGCGATGGCACAGTGAGGACCGTAAGAAAGACGGGAAGTTGAGAGAACCCGCTGACGGGTCGCAGTGGAGAAAAATCGAGAGAAATTACTGGGATGAGTTTGCAAAGGACCCAAGGAACGTATGGTTTGCTTTAAGCGCGGATGGCATTAATCCTTTCGGGGAGCAGAGCAGCAATCACAGCACCTGGCCCATGACTCTATGTATGTATAACCTTCCTCCTTGGATGTGCATGAAGTGGAAGTTCATTATGATGCCAGTTCTTATCCAAGGCCCTAAGCAACCCGGCAACGACATTGATGTGTACCTAAGGCCATTAGTTGAAGAACTTTTACAGCTGTGGAATGGAAATGGTGTACGTACGTGGGATGAGCACAATAAAGAGGAATTTAACCTAAAGGCGTTGCTGTTTGTGACCATAAACGATTGGCCCGCTCTCAGTAACCTTTCAGGGCAGACAAACAAGGGATACCACGCATGCACGCACTGTTTGGATGACACCGAAAGTATATACCTGGACAGATGCAGGAAGAATGTGTACGTGGGCCATCGTCGATTTCTCCCGACCAACCATCAATGTCGAAAGAAAGGCAAGCATTTCAAAGGCGAGGCAGATCACCGAAAGAAGCCCGCCATGCGTACCGGGGATCACGTACTTGCTATGGTCAATGATTTACACGTAATCTTTGGAAAGGGTCCCGACGGACTAGCTGTTCCGAATGACGCTGAGGGGCGCGCACCCATGTGGAAGAATAAATCTATATTCTTCGACCTATCCTACTGGAAAGACCTAGAGGTCCGCTCTTCAATCGACGTGATGCACGTGAGGAAGAACCTTTGCGTGAACCTGTTAGGCTTCTTGGGCGTGTATGGGAAGACAAAAGATACACCTGAGGCACGGGAGGACCTGCAACGTTTGCACGAAAAAGATGGCATGCCTCCGAAGCAGTATGAAGGTCCTGCCAGCTACGCTCTTACGAAAGAAGAGAAAGAAATTTTCTTTGAATGCCTGCTCAGTATGAAGGTCCCGACTGGCTTATCGTCGAATATAAAGGGAATAATAAATATGCAAGAGAAAAAGTTCCAGAACCTAAAGTCTCATGACTTCCACGTGATTATGACGCAACTGCTTCCGGTTGCATTAAGGGGGCTTCTACCGGAAAACGTCCGATTAGCCATTGTGAAGCTATGTGCATTCCTCAATGCAATCTCTCAGAAGGTGATCGATCCAGAAAACATACCAAGGCTAAGGAGTGATGTGGCGCAATGTCTTGTCAGTTTCGAGCTGGTGTTCCCACCATCCTTCTTCAATATCATGACGCACGTCCTAGTTCATCTAGTCGACGAGATTGTCATTCTGGGGCCCGTATTTCTACACAATATGTTCCCCTTTGAGAGGTTCATGGGAGTCCTAAAGAAATATGTACGTAACCGCGCTAGGCCAGAAGGAAGCATCTCCATGGGCCATCAAACAGAGGATGTCATCAGGTTTTGTGTTGACTTCATTCCTGGCCTTAAGAAGATAGGTCTCCCAAAATCGCGGTATGAGGGGAGACTGACTGGAAAAGGCACGTAGGAGCGGACTCAATAATATGTAGGGACGGGCATTCTTGGTCTAAAGCACACTACACAGTTTTACAGAATTCTACCTTGGTGACCCCGTATGTCGATGAACACAAGAATAGTCTGCGCTCCTTACACCCGGAGTAGTGCAACGACTGGATTACATGTGAACACATCAGGATTTTCAGCAGTTGGTTGGAAACACGTCTCAGAGGTGACAACACTATTTGTGATGAGCTGTACTTGTTGTCCAGGGGACCATCTTTGACTGTATTGATTTACAAAGGATACGAGGTAAATGGGAATACATTTTACACGATTGAACAAGATCAAAAGAGCACCAACCAAAACAGCGGTGTCCGCTTTGATGCAACAACCGAGAAGGGAAAGGACACATATTATGGTTACATAGTGGACATATGGGAACTTGACTACGGACATGATTTTAAGGTCCCTTTGTTTAAGTGCAAATGGGTCAATCTGTCAGGAGGCAGGGTACATGTAGACCCACAGTACGAAATGACAACAGTGGATCTGAAAAATCTTGGGTACACTGACGAACCATTCGTCCTAGCCAATGATGTGACACACGTTATCTATGTGAAGGACATGTCTACCAGACCGAGAAAAAGAAAAGATAAGGAAGCGAATACATTATACGATGAGCCAAAGCACCACATAGTTCTTTCAGGAAAAAGGGACATCGTGGGAGTGGAGGGCAAGACAGACATGTCTGAAGATTATGAAAAGTTTTATGAAATTCCTCCCTTCAAAGTCAAGGCTGACCCAAGCATCCTAATAAACGATAAAGATTATCCATGGTTACGGCGCAATAAGCAAATGACACAAGCGAAGAAAAAGTGAAGACTTTCTCCCGCAACTATTATGATGATACCATGCCAACTTTGTAATAGACAAGTATGATACCATTCTCCATTTTGTACATGCACATGCTATGCCAACTTTTTCAGAGTTCATTTCAAATGCTTTAATGTCTTATGCCTTGGCCCTCGTAATACCATTAATCCCGGTTCACTCCTTGTCAACAATGTTCTCACCAAGAACACTCTCAAGAGGGCAACAAACTTGTGATTCACACAAATTTCAAAGAATTCAAATTTTAACTATTCTAATTTGAAAACTAATGGCACTAACAGGAAGTTTATAATTTTTTTAAAACTAAAAACAAAAAGAATTAAAAAATAAAGCAAAAAACAAAAGAAAATAAATAATGCAGAAAACAAAACAAAAGAACTGAAATAAAAATAAAAATAGCAACAATAAGTATTTTGTTGTAAGTAGAAACAAAATAAAGTAAATAAAGCAACAAAGAAAACAAAAAACAAAAAAGTTTTTTCAAATTTGAAAACTAATGGCAATAACAAAAAGTTTGTAATTTTTCTAAAACTAAAAGCATATGGAATTAAAAAATAAAGCAAAAAACAAAATAAAATAAAATAAATAAAGCAACAAAAAATAAAAAAAGTGCCACCTACTGGGGCCCCACAGCCTGAATACGACTAGAAACCCATCCATGGGCCAGGATTTAGGCCCGCAGGAAGCCCAGTAGGCCCAGAGGCATAGCAGTGACAATTAGGCCCGAAAGCCTGCAATGGAGAGAAGCTCAAGAGGGGTGCAGCAGTGGGGCTTATAAACCACTGCGCACCCCTCTCAACTAGCGAGGTGGGACTAAACTTTCGACGCGGGCGCAGAAGCACAAGGCCTTTGGTCCCGGTTGGTGGCACCAACCGGGACTAAAGGGGGGCATTGGTCCCGGTTGGTGCCACGAACCGGTACCAATGATCCCCTTTAGTCCCGGTTGGTGCCACCAATCGGAACCAAAGGCCGCCGCTTCCCGCCCTTTGTGCTGCTGAAAAGTGGCCTTTGGTCCCGGTTGGTGGCACCAACCGGGACTAATGCCCACCTTTAGTCCCGGTTGCTGCCACGAACCGGGACTAAAGGCTCTGCTATATAAGTCCACACTTAGGAGATTTTCACTCTCATCTTGCAGTTGCCACCCCCGACGACGCCGACGCCGCTAGGCTGCCCCGACGCCGCCCGGCCCGGCCCGCCCCCGTCGTCGCCATCGCCCGCGCCCCTGCCCGACGCGCGCCACCCCGGCCCGCCCCCGTCGCCGTCGCCCGCGTCCCTGCCCCGACAC
>NC_041392.1:697076684-697077338 GCF_002162155.2 Triticum dicoccoides | reverse complement strand
CGTCGCTCGCGCCGGCCCCTTCCCCGACGCGCGCTGCCCTGGCCCGTCGTCGTCGCCGCCCGCGCCCCCTACCCCGAGCGCGTGCCCACTGCCTCGTCACCATCCTCGCCGCCGACCCCGCGGTCCTCCTGGTCCGGCCGGCGCCCTCCCTAGCTAGCATTTTTTTCATATATATGCTTTTTTTCATATATATGCTTGTTTTATATATATATGTATATATGTTCTCTGTGTATATATATGTTCATGTATATATGCAAAAGATAGTTTTTTAGAAAAATTAGGATTTTTTTTCTGTTCATAGATTTTTTTGGTGACATTAATTATTGTAAATATGCAAATATTTGTATATTCACATGAACAATGAATTAGGCAATACTACTTCATGTATTTTTAAGAAGGAAGAAGAAGAAAAAGAATGAGAGGAAAAATGAAATAAGAAGAGGAAGAAAGGAGAAGAAGAGGGGAGAGGAAGAAGAGGAGAAATAAATAAGAAGAAGAAAAAAGAAGAAAAAGAAGAGGAGAAGAAGAAAGGAATAGAGGAGAAGAAGAGAAAATATAATATTCTATTTTCTCTTCTTCTCCTCTATTCCTTTCTTCTTCTCCTATTTTCTCTTCTTCTTTTTTTTTCTTCGATCTTCTCCTCTAGCTATTCCT